>NW_024081416.1:508651-609759 GCF_003009895.1 Hyaena hyaena | reverse complement strand
TTTTTTTTTTTTTTTTTTTTTTTTTAAGATTTTTAATCTCTACACCCAACATGAGACTAGAACTCATAACCCTGAGATCAAGAGTCTCGTGCTCCACCAACTGGGCAAGCCAGGTGCCCCAAGAGCATGTGACTCTTGATCTTGTGGTTGTGAGTTCAAGCCCACGTTGAGGGTAGAGATTACTTAAATAAATAAAACTTTAAAAAAACCCACAACACCTAAAAGCTATATAATATTGGCCTCTTAAGTTAGCTTTGCCATTATATGGAACTGACTTTTTTTTTTTTTTTTTTGTCTCCAGTACGTCTGAGTTACCACCTTTCTTACCCCATCTCCTTAACCATTTGACTCCCAGGGGCTTAAAGAGTGTGCCGCTATTGGTACCAGATTTTCTTCCTACTAATACCCATTCTACAAGTTTTGATGAAGACTTTCAATGTTTTCACATAGGAAATCAATGGCAACTATGTCATGACTACTGCCTGGCTGACAGCAGTTGTAAGATGTCATCAGTTATCAGAAGTCTCAATTTCAGAGATGTTAGAATATCAAAAAATAAGTGTCTTAGAATCAGTGAACTATGGTATGAGGAGTCTCAAAGATGAAGATCCTTGAGGAACATGTCATGCAAGGCAACTACAATGGATAGAGAAGAATACCAAGGTCAGAAAAGAATTGTTTTGGTCACATAAGCAATTTCTTTTTTTTTTTTTTTTTTTTAATATTTTTATTTATTTCTAGGAGAGAGAGAGAGAGAGAGACAGCATGAGCAGGGGAGGGTCAGAGAGAGAGGGAGACATAGACTCAGAAACAGGCTCCAGGCTCTGAGCTGGCAGTCCGCACAGATCCCGACGCAGGGCTCGAACCCACAAACCGCGAGATCATGACCTAAGCGAAAGTCGGACGCTTAACCGACTAAGCCACCCAGGCGCCCCTTTATAAGCAATTTCTTTTAAGCTTATTTGTTCATTTTGAGAGAGAGAGAGCACGCACAAGTGAGGAAGGGGCAGAGAGAGAAGGAGAGAGAGAATAGCAAGCAGGCTCTGCACCACCAATGCAGAGCCCAGTGTGGGGCTTGAACTCACGAACTAGATCATGACCTGAGCTGAAGTCAGACACTTAACCAACTGAAGCCACCCAGGTGTCCCTCAATAGGCAAGTTTTAATGTTATTACTCTTAACTATGTGAAATTGTTCTGATATCAAAAGAATCATTTACACAATTGCTAGGAAGAATGTCAAATCTGGCTCTCAAGCTTAATTTCATCTGACTTGTAAATATTCCGAAGTTAAGTATCTTTTATATCACTTTTCCCAGATTTGCTGTTAGTACAATTGTGTACATATATGATGAAACACTCAATGATAAATGCGATTCTCTGTGTGCTACCAGGTACATTCTCCTGTGAGTGGAAAAGAGCACTCTGAATGGGGGAGGCAGAAGAAGGAGAGGACATTGTGAAAGAAAAGTATATGCCTAAGAGAAATTGTTCACTCCTGTTTGGGTGCTTAGAATTTTATATTTTTGTTGAAGCTGTATTAAGCAAATTAGTGGCTAGGACAGAGATGATGGATAGAGGTGAGAGACGAGGTGGGCATGTTTTATTAGGTAAGAGTGCTAGATTTCTTTTCATTTTTGCTCTGTTTGGACTAGGTGCTACCTCCTTTTGGTAAAACCTTCGAAGAATACACAAGGTTATATAGTGAAAAGCCTCTAATGTATTTTGTCCAAGAGGCAGCCACTTTTCTGTATCCTTCAGAGGCAGTCTGAATATATGAATATGGCTTTTTTGTAGTGGGAAATCTAGATTTTTAACCTTAGGTAAAGGACAGGTAGAGGAGTTTAAAGATGAAGGCATGATTTTAGCTTACTTGGAGTATAAAGAAAGCATTCCGATAACAATGATTTTGGTGTGGGGAGATAATATAGGGTGATCAGTACTTTTTGTGCTATGCTCAGCATGTTGGTATCCTGTAAACTAATCAAATTACTGGTTGATTAGTTGCTGCAGTGGGTTATAATTGTATAATCAAGAGGAGTTAATTTGGAAGCTAGGCTAGGTATGAGAGTCAAGGCAGGAAATGTTTACCATTTCCACTCCCTCTTTTTTTTTTTTTTTTTTTTAATGATTATTTTGAGAGAGGGAGAGGAAGATAGAGAACGAACACAGGAGGAGCAGAGAGAGAGAATCCTAGGCTGATTCCATGCTGTCAGCACAGAGCATGATGTAGGGCTTGAACTAATGAACTGTGGGATCAGGACCTGAGTTCCCCAGGTGCCCCAACTCCCTCTTTTTTGTTCCTGGCTCTGCATCCCTTCGGTTCTTGCAATACTGGCTTCATTCTTTTAGATTCTTCCTCTTTCATCTCCCTGGGTCAATTCTCCTCCTCTTTATCTCATTCATTTTTCTTTTTTCATTACCTTACTCCTGTGTGGACCTGAAGTAATATGGGCATATAGATAAGAATATTCATTAGATTATCTAATAAAGTTATTCATTTCTTTTTATATTTAAAAAAGGTAAGTTGAAGGTATGATATTTCTCCCAAGTACTCTAAATTTACCTACAAACCATACAAGGTAAAAGGTAACTTTTTTTTCTTTATTGTCAGTGGCCAGGTATTGAAAAGCTTTCTCCTGTTAAAGCAGTCAGATGGGTAGTCATTGTGCGCATAAGGCCTTTCATATTTTTTATGTAAGGTCACAGCTGCTTCTGTCCTACCGTTTCCCTATGTATTTCTTCACAGAAGAAAAGTATTTAATTTCCCATTTAATTAGTGCTAGATTATGCAGTGCTTAATTATCTAGTGTGGATTACCTAAGGTCACCTTCCTTCCTTTGCCGTCCTTGGAACGTCCTTGGAATTAAATATTAAGTAAGAGATCAATCAAGTACATTTTTAAAATAATTTTAGTTTGGTTTTTAAGAGAGAGACAGAGGGGCGCCTGGGTGGCTTAGTCGGTTGAGCGTCCGACTTTCGCTTGGGTCATGATCTCGCGGTTCGTGGGTTCGAGCCCCGCGTCGGGCTCTGTGCTGACTGCCAGCTCGGAGCCTGGAGCCTGTTTCAGAGTCTGTGACTCCCTCTCTCTCTGACCCTCCCCTGCTCACGCTGTCTCTCTCTCTCTCCTAGAAATAAATAAAACATTTAAAAAAAAAAAAAAAGACAGAGAGTGGGAGTGGGAGAGGGACAGGGAGAGAGGGAGAGCAAATTCCAAGCAGGCTCCACACTCAGGGCAGAGCCCAGCTGTGGAGCTCAGTTCCACAGACCATGAGATCATGAGCCGAAATCAAGAGTTGTACATTCAACTGACTGAACCACCTAGGGTGCCCCCCTAAAATAATTTTAGATTCATAGAAGCCATGCAAAGATCATACAAAGAATTCCTGTGTGCTCTTCACCCAGTTTTCTTTAATGTTCTCTTTAATGTCCTTTTTCTGCTCCAGGATTTAATTCAAGACACCACATTACTAAACTAAGTTGTTGTGTTTCCTTCGTCTCCTGTGACCTGTGATAGTTTCTCAGTCTTTAACGTTCATGACCTTGGCACTTTTTAAAGAGTGTTGGTCAAGTATTTTGTAGAATGTCTTTCAGTTTGGATCTCTCTGATATTTTTTCATGATTAGACTGGTTTATGGATTTTTAGAAGGAAAACAACAGAAGCAAAGAGCCCTTCCCAATGCATTATGTCAGGGGGTACATGATATCAACATGATTTATCACTAGTGATATTAAGCTTGATCACTTGATTAAAGGTAGTGTCTATCAGAGTTCTCCACTGTAAAGTTCCAATAAGTAACTTTCTGTATGCTTTCATTAAAAATCATCACTAAGTTTTGTCCACAGTCAAAAGAAGAGAAATTAAGCTTCACCTCCTGGAGGGAGGAGTGTCAAAGAATTTGTTATTAAAACCACTACAGTAACTAATAAATACTTGAGGGACACTTCAGTACATCTTGTTCATCTTTAAAGTTTCATACATTAATTTTATTTATTTAATTTTTAACGTTTAATTTTAGAGAGAGAGAGATATGGGGCTTGAACTCACAACCTCTGAGATCATGACCGAAGCCAAAGTTGGACACTTAACCGACTGAACTTTAAAGTTTACTTATTTATTTTGAGAGACTGTGAAAGTGCATAAGTGGGAGAAGAGCAGAGAGAGAATCCTAAGCAGGCCCTGCGATGTCAGCTTGGAGCTTGATGCAGGAACTCTCAGGAACTGTGAGATCATGACCTGAGCCAAAGTCAGATGCTTAACCAACTGAGCTACCCAGGTGCCCCTGATGGTGATTTTCTATTTCCCTCATCCTTTCCACACTTTAATAGCATTCTTCTGTAAGAAAAATAACCTATATCTTACAAACAAGTTCTCATATATTCATTCATTATTTATATAAGTATCAACTCATGGATATTTATTTTTGGTTTATAATCCGATATTATCATAATTTATTTTGTTACTTGTTTTTCTAGCTTTGGCCATTGGGAACTATTTCAGATTGACTCCAGTGTCCTTTGGGCTTGCCCGATCTTAATTAAATAATTAGTTTTAGTACTTCCTTACTTTTTAGCACCATAAGGTGAGCCAAGCTCATCTTGTATTTTCCCTGACCAGCCATTTCCTGAGGGAGTCCTGGTTCTTTTTGTTAGAGAATTGTAGATAGAAACCAAGATCTGGCTGCTAGTGTGCTGGTTGCTACTGTAATGTCATGGCTTCTAAGCCCTCTCAGTGGACTGTGCCAGGAAGTATATGTATATACACTAACCCATGTGTGTACATATATCTGTGTTTGTTTCTGTTTCCACTTATCTGCATATATATTAATACAAACATGAGGTACTGATATCTTTGGTTCTAACCCTGTACCACCACATAATTTCTTTTTGTGCTGGTGAGAAACCTGCCACTCAGTATCTACAGTATGTTTACTTATTTATTGAATTCCAGTGTAAATATAAAGTAGTCCCAGCATGAATAAATCATTTTTTGTATTTATTATGGAAGGAGGGCTGGCTTTGCCTGAAGTAGCATATTTTGATACTCCTAGGCCTTTTTTGAAGGGTACTTGCCTGTATTTATCTAAGTTAACATTTTCCTTTAATATAAAAATTCTGTAAAAGCAGATCCACAACTATGGACAGAGTTTACCCTTGATGTCCACTAGTAATTTTGGGTATTGCAGTGGTAGTTACTTTGCTTTTGTTTCTTGTAGATGAAGAGACGCTGTCTCTCTCTCCTAGAAATAAATAAAACATTAAAAAAAAAAAAAAGATAGTACAAAATAATTTTTATTACCTCCGCAATTCATTCTTTACTATTTCTGTTTGTGTTTCTGAATTTCGTTATGGCTATGTTGACTGGAACTGTGGTTGGGTCTAATACATTGTTTCCCGGCTTTTTAACCTCATAGTCCAGAAAAAAAAATTAGAAATAGAGAAATTTATTGGCAGGACATATGGTCATCCTTTTACTTTCCTAAATAAATATATTTTAAAAATCTACCATGATTTCATTAAAAATTTAAAACTTCAAAGCTCAGAGATAATATAATAATAAAGTATATTCTTTTATTTTATATTTAAGATTTTATTTTTAAGTAATTTCTTTTACCCAACATGGGGCTCAAACTCACAACCCCAAGATCAAGAATCACACACTCCAATGACTGGGTCAGCCAAGTGCCCCTAAAGTATATTCCTTTATTTTTTTTATTTTTTATTTTTTTAACAGTTTATTTTATTTATTTATTTATTTATTTATTTATTTTCATGTTTTATTTATTTCTAGGAGAGAGAGAGAGAGAGAGACAGTGTGAGCAGGGGAGGGTCAGAGAGAGAGGGAGTCACAGACTGATCCAGGCTCCAGGCTCTGAGCTGGCAGTCAGCACAGAGCCCAACACGGGGCTCGAACCCACGAACCGCGAGATCATGACCTAAGCGAAAGTCGGACGCTTAACCGACTAAGCCACCCAGGCGCCCCAAGTATATTCCTTTAAAGTGATTACATGTAATTTCATTACTCACGATGTTAAAATTCTTTCTTTTCTAATTTTTCCATGGCTGAATGGAAACATCATTGTAGATCAGTGTCTGAGAACCACTGTTGGTCTATTGTCTCTTATAAACTGTGGCGTTTTGTCATTGTGTTCTTTTCTTCCACAGGTTGAAAGCAACTGTTATAGCCTCTCTTCTTTATAATATAGAATAAGTCATTGAATGTTTGAGACATTTAATAGATTCATGACCTACTGAATTAAATTCTCAGTTTTTGGGTTCATCATAGTGACTGACCATGAACTGCGCTGCGATGTTAAGGTTGATGTGATTCACAGCATTGAAATTATATCTCGAACCCGGGAGCTCTATGTAGATGATTCACCGCTGGAACTGATGGTGAGGGCATTGGATGCTGAAGGTAAAGGACTTCAGAGGATTCAAGAAAATTACCTAAAATGAAGTAATACTTCCTTGTGTTTGGTACTTGGAAAAAAGCAACTTGAGATATTAGAGGTTAGAAATCGTATTTATTTTTTATATGAAGATTATGCACGTGAGTGTGGTTCAATATATTCACTACATATTTTCATAAAATTTTTCTGCTTATTTAATTATTGGTTACTTCAGAAGTTTTTTAACAATCCAGATTCTTGGGGTACCTGGGTGGCTCAGTTGGTTAAGCGTCCAACTTCAGCTCAGGTCATGATCTCATGGTTCGTGGGTTCGAGCCCCACATCGGGCTCTGTGCTGACAGCTCAGAGCCTGGAGCTGCTTCAGATTCCGTATCTCCCTCTCTCTCTCTGACCCTCCCCTGCTCGCTGTCTCTCTCAAGGAAAATAAAACATTAAAAACAAACAAACAAAAAAATCCAGATTCTGCCACTGAGCTGGTGGTGCCTAGATCAGCCATTAAGAATATATTTTATTTTTGGAATTTATTAATAGCTCTGTTTTGATTAGTCTACTTTCTATAGGCCAGGGGGATTATGTGTAAACTTGTGAAAAAGTCTTATAATTTTATCCTTCTTGAAACTGATTTTATATTGCTTTTAGTGTATTATACTAATGTATAATATAGTATTTAAAACATTTAAATTTATTGCTACACTTTTTAAAAATTGTTTTATTTATTTTGAGGAAGAGAGAGCATGAGTGGGGAGGGGCAGAAAGAGAAGGAGAGAGAGAATCCCAAGAGGGCTCTGTGCTCTCAGCACAGGGCTTGATCCCAGGACTGCGAGATCATAATCTGAGCCGAAATCAAGGGTCAGATGCTTAACTGACTGAGCCACCCTGGCGCCCCTATTGCCATGCTTTTTGTAAGCGTAATTTTTTTATAAATATTCTGGAATGTAGTTTTTTTTTTTTTAAATGTTTTATTTATATCTAGGAGAGAGAGAGAGACAGCGTGAGCAGGTGAGTGTCAGAGAGAGAGGGAGTCACAGACTGAAACAGGCTCCAGGCTCTGAGCTGGCAGTCAGCACAGAGCCCGACGCGGGGCTCGAACCCACGAACCGCGAGATCATGACCTAAGTGAAAGTCGGACGCTTAACCGACTAAGCCACCCAGGCGCCCCATGGAATGTAGTTTTTATAAAACTTTTCATTGGAGGGACCGGGGTTTGGGGATGCCTGTCAACTGTGACGTAGACTATAAGGTGGCCTTTATGTAGAAAGCAACACAAAGAGTGGCATAATTTTGTAGCCAGAAGTCAATCAGCTGGAGTCCTTTCTACAAACAGAAGGTTTGTGTAGCAACAGCACTTTTGTTTGTGTAGGGATCTTCCTGGGATATGTGTTTTAATTCATTAATGATTGTGCTTCTATTTGTTAATGAAAGAGGCCTAAAACGTTAGATTTTTCTTTCTTGTTAAAGATACCTTAATATTTTTTGAATATGTGATTCTTCTTGTCTGCTTTTGGCTTGCTTTACAGGAAATACTTTTAGTAGTTTGGCAGGGATGATGTTTGTGTGGAGCGTTGCCCAGGATAAAGAATCAGCAAGAGAAGAATTGTCTAGCAAAATTAGGTAACATTGAAACCAAACTTAAACCATCTGACTTTATTTATTTATTTATTTATTTATTTTTTAATGTTTTATTTATTTCTAGGAGAGAGAGAGAGACAGTGTGAGCAGGGAAGGGTCAGAGAGAGAGGGAGTCACAGACTGAAATAGGCTCCAGGCTCTGAGCTGGCAGTCAGCACAGAGCCCGATGCGGGGCTCGAAACCACGAACCGCGAGATCATGACCTAAGCGAGAGTCGGACGCTTAACCAACTAAGCCACCCAGGCACCCCTGACTTTAAAGGAGACATTTGTGGGGCGCCTGGGTGGCTCAGTCAGTTGAGCATCCGACTTTGGCTCAGGTCATGACCTCACGGTTCGTGGGTTCGAGCCTCGTGTCGGGCTCTGTGCTGACAGCCAGCTCAGAGCATGGAGCTTGTTTCAGAGTCTGTATCTCCCTCTCTCTCTGACCCTCCCCTGCTCATGCTGTCTCTCTCTCTCTCTCTCTCTCTCCTAGAAATAAGTAAAAATATAAAAAAAAACAAAACAAATAAATAAAATATTTAAATAAATAAATAAATAAAGGAGACATTTGCTTTTGGGTGGCACACTGAGCAGCAGCCACTCATACAGGCTTTGATAATCCCATCGTCTGGACTTTTTTGGAACAGATAAATTTGCCAGGGGGAAATGTCTTTGATAGAATGACGTATGGTGTGGGCATAGGTACTTTTATCATTGTTTAATTTGAACCACTGCAGAGGAATTCGTGAGCTCAGGGTATATAGTTGTTCGAACCAGGTGTATCTTCTGGCAGTTCTGTTGTGTGTACTATCTGCACAAGCTGAAGTACAGTGAGTGAATGGATGAGAGTATGAAATTTTGTCTTTAGTGCTAAGAAATAGCTCTTAGTCCCAAGTTTTAGTCCCACAATAGTTTTTTGCCAGAGGCACATTAAATACTTTTGTTCTCGCTAACCCTGTGGAAAACAAAATTTAAAACTTTTTTACACTGTATAGACTTTGAAGAGACTGTTCAAAGTCTCTTAGGGCCTTTTGGAAGATGACTCATTATTTGATTACACTAGAAACAAACTTTATTTTATCTCTTAAGGATTCTGAAATACTCTGAAGCAGAATATTCTCCCCCAGTGTATATAGCCAAGATGGAAAAAGAAGAGAAACAAGGAGATATGATTTTGGTGTCTGGGATCAGAACTGGTGCTGCTGTTGTAAAAGTTCGGATTTATGAACCATTCTATAAGGTAAAAAGTTTGTGCCATAAACTTAGATTGAAGAATCTTGCCCATGGAATATTATTGTTTCTTCTTTTTTTTTTTTTTTTTTAATGTTTATTTTTGAAAGAGAGAGAAAGAGAGAGCACAAGCTGGAGAGGTGTATATATAGAGAGAATCCCAAGCAGGCTCCATTCACACTGTCAGTGCAGAGCCTGATGCGGGGCTCAGTCCCACGAACCCATGAGATCATGACTGGAGTGGAAATCAAACATAGGATGCTTAACTATCTGAGCCACCCAGACGCCCCTCCAAAAATAATTGTTTCTTATATTTGTCTATAGTGGAAGCCCTCTAATCTAATATGATTTGGGTCAATAGTTGGTCATTTAATTGAAAAGTCATTTGAGAGGTGCCTGGGTGACTCAGTCAGTTGGGTGTCTGAGTCTTTTTTAATTGTCTTTTAAGTTTATGTATTTATTTTGAGAGAGAGTGTGAGTGGGGGAGGAGCAGAGAGAGAGAGAAGGTGACAGAATCCCAAGCAGGCTCTGCACTGTCAGCACAGAGCCCAATATAGGACTCAAACTCACAAACCATGAGATTGTGACCTGACCTGAAATCAAGAGTCAGGCACTTAACCAACTGAGCCACCCAAGCACCCCAGAAAAGCATTTTTAAATTTCTGTAAGATATTTTTTAAAAATGTTTATTGGGGCGCCTGGGTGGCTTAATCGGTTAAGCGTCCGACTTTCGCTTAGGTCATGATCTTGGGGTTCGTGGGTTCGAGCCCTGCGTCAGGCTCTGTGCTGACTGCCAGCTCAGAGCCTGGAGACTGTTTCGGTCTGTGACTCCGTCTCTCTCTGACCCTCCCCTGCTCACGCTGTCTCTCTCTCTCTCTCCTAGAAATAAATAAAACATTAAAAAAAACTATTAAAAAAATAAATAAAAATAAAAAATGTTTATTTATTTATTTTTGAGAGAGAGAGAGACCACAAGCAGAGGAGAGGCAGAGAGAGAGGGAGACACAGAATCTGAAGCAGGTGCCAGGCTCTGAGGTGTCAGCACAGAGCCTGATGTGGGGCTCAGACCCATGAGCCGTGAAATCATGACCTGAGCCAAAGTCAGATGCTCAACCAACTGAGCCACCCAGGTGCCCCTCTATAAGATATTTTAAAAAGAAAATTGTAAGAAATACATTTTTAACAGGGAAGATGACCTTCAGGATTTTCCCCATGGAACCTGTTTTTTTTTTCCTTCCTCTTTTAGAAAGTGGCAGCAGCATTGATACGTCTGCTAGTTTTGGAGAATATATTTCTTATACCATCCCATGATATTTATCTGTTAGTAGGAGCATATATTAAATACCGAGTTGTAAAAATGGTGCAGGGGAGAATGACAGGTAAGGTGATTTATCTTTTCCTAAGACTCAACATTTCCTAATTCTTCCTCTTGACAGTGAGAAAAGCAGCCCCACCTTATGTAGTACTTTGTGTTTGTAGATTTTGTGATAAAGTATTCCTTAAGTGCTCTACCTGAGATAATATTGGACAGAGATGGTCCCCATATCTTGAACAGGCTAATGCTTAGCGTCAGTGCCTATAGGCTTCAGAATTCTGTTACTAGCTTTTGTTTTTGTTTTTTGTTTTTAAGTTTATGTATTTATTTTGAGAATGAGAGCACAAGTAGGGGAGGAACAGAGAGAGAGGGAGAGAGAGAATCCCAAGCCGACTCTGAACTGTCTGTCAGCACAGAGCCCACTGTGGGGCTTGAACTCACAAACTGTGAGATCATGACCTGAGCTGAAATCAGATGCTTAACCTACTGAGATACCCAGATGCCCCTGTTACTAGTTTTTATAGGGCAGGTGAGGAAACTTTACCAGAAGGGACTTCAATGATTTTTGCAAAAGTTTTTTTAAAATTTATTTTTAATAAATTTTAGTTTATTTTTGAGAGGGAGAGAGACAGCATGAATGGGGGAGGGGCAGAGAGACAGGGAGACACAGAATCTGAAGGAGGTTCCAGGCTCTGAACTGTCAGCACAGAGCCCGACGCAGGGCTCAAACTCACAGTGTGAGATCCTGACCTGACCTGAGCTGAAGTCGGATGTTTAACCGACTGAGCCCCCCAGGTGCCCTGCAAAAGTTGTTTCTTGAGAAGCGCAGTTCATTGACTCAACACTCTGTTGATCCCAGAAGTCCCATTCAGTTTATAAAGTGTGCCTTGGATCCATTAACGTTAGTCCTTTCCTTACTTAGTGGGGATCTTCCCTGCTACTTTCAGTTCACTGGTTTTTAAGAATGCAAGCTGCATCAACAATTAACTCATACAATATTCTTCCCCCAAATGGCCAAATGTCAAAATTAATCGTAGTGAGAAGGAAATTAGAAACAGATCATACTCTTATTTAATCCTGCTTCCTGATTTTCCTCTTCTAATCCAGCAGTTTACTGTTGTCTCTTACAATGGCTGCTCTTGTTATATTTATATATCTTCCGTGTCTTACAGAGGCGGAATTCCCCCTAGAACACTATACACTGGAGTTGCAAGATCCCAGAGTTGCATATAATGGGTCTCTTTCTGGGAAAGTAGCTTTATTGGATGAGAAAACAGCCACAGTGACTGCCGTCCAACTGGGCCAAACTAACCTTGTCTTTGTCCATAAAAGTATCCTTTTCAAGTTTTAACTGCTAATCTCTGTTTCCCTGAGCATGCTAGAGGTGTTCCTTGATAAAGTAATTTGGTAAAATTATAGTTACTTTGTATAGGTTTTATTTTTAACAAAGAACTGTAAATTATTATTGCCATAATTTCTAACAAAGGGTAGATAGAGAAAAGAATGGTTGGAACTTGGGATCTGTTGATTTCAGTCCTTATTTGCCACCTCTGTTAAAGTATAATTAGGAGACAAGGGGAAAATACCTTGAAGAAATTTGTGTGAATTTTATTTAATTTGTTCTTTCCTATTTCCACATGAGTAATTGAGCAAAATGGTATGGTATTTTCTGCAGTAGATGCTTAATTAATATTTGTTAAATGGGGGGCGCCTGGGTGGCTTAGTCGGTTAAGTGTCCGACTTTCGCTTAGGTCATGATCTCGCGGTTCGTGGGTTCGAGCCCCGCGTCGGGCTCTGTGCTGACTGCCAGCTCAGAGCCTGGAGCCTGTTTCAGAGTCTGTGACTCCCTCTCTCTCTGACCCTCCCCTGCTCGCGCTGTCTCTCTCTCTCTCTCTCTCCTAGAAATAAATAAAAAAAAATATTAAAAAAAATTTGTTAAATGGAGTTGAGAGGAATTTTCACTTTTTCAATTTTTTAAATATTACTTTTGAGAGAAAGGCGAGCACGAGCAGGGGAGGAGCAGAGAGAGAGAGAGTCCCAAGGAGACTTTGCTGTCAGCCCAGAGCCCAATGTGGGGCTTAAACCCACAAACAATGAGATCATGACCTGAGCTGAAATCAGTCGTCAGATGCTCAACCAACTGAGCCACCCAAGCACCATGGCAGCTAAATGAATATTAAAAGCATGGACCACTATCTTTTTTCTATGATTCTATTTTCTTTAAATTTGAAATTCAGGGGCGCTTGGGTGGCTCAGTCAGTTAAGCGTCTGACTTCGGCTCAGGTCATTATCTCACGGTTCTCGAGCCACGCGTCGGGCTCTGTGCTGACAACTAGCTCAGAGCCTGGAGCTGCTTCAGATTCTGTGTCTCCGTCTCTCTCTCTCTGACCCTCCCCTGTTCATGCTCTCTCTCTCTCTCTCTCTCAGGAATAAATAAAACATTAAAAAATTTTTTTTTTATTTGAAATTCAAGAATACTTGATTCCTGTGATAACTTCATCCCTCAGACTTTTCTCAGAAGTGTACACATTTAAGTTTTTGCTTCCCAACAGATAATAAAAGATAGGATTTTCGTTTGTTTCTGTTTGTGTGTTTATTTTTTTCTTTGGTAGCTCACATTTCTCTTTTCACCCAACTCTGGCTCATATGATTTCCTTAAGCAGAAATTAAGATGTCCATATGAGATCCGTGTCTGGACTCCCAAATTGCACCATATATGTTGTAGAGCCTGGATTTTTAGGTATTTTTAGATAATAATCTTAAGAAAAATGAATAGCTTAAACTATTTCACTAGAAAGAGTGTATTAGAAACTAGATTTGAGAGTGAGAGCACGAGCATATGTGGGAGGAGCAGAGGAAGAGAGAGGGAATCTCAAGCAGGTTCCACGCTCAGCATGGAGCTCTATGCAGGGCTCAGTCCCATAACTCTGGGACCATGACCTGAGCCAAAATCAAGTTGGATGCACAACGAACTGAGCCACCCAGGCGCCCCTAGAGTCACTCTTTAACCTTCAAATTTAACCTTCATTTGACATGTTTTCTTGCACTGTTAAGGTTATGTGCTGTCTGCAAGAGTGAAGCGTCTTGAAACAGATTGTGAAAAAATATGAAGATCCATGTGATACAATATTGGGTTAGGAAAAGAGACTTTATATACAAAGAAAAAAGAATACTAATGTCCTTAGGTTGCATCAATCTAACGTGACTTAAAGAAGCTGAAATCTTGCCTGATGCATTAGGAATGAGCAAAATTGTGGTTTGTTTTGTATACAGATAGAAGTGAGAGTGCTTCTTTATATCTGAGTTGAACTGTGTGAAGCCTGGATCTTTACACAATTGTTATTATTATTACACAACTTGATGGAACCAAAAGGTCAACCTTGGAAACCATCTATTAGCAAGTTTTGGACATTGAATGTGTTTTTATAAGTTTGCATTTTTTAATTCATTATAGAAAAATGTTGGCCGTTTCTGATATTTTTGTTTCTTGATTTGTATATAGATCTCACAGTTCAACCTGGAGACCGGTGGAGTCTAGAGGTGGGACAAGTGTATGCCATTACAGTAGAAGTGTTTGATAAAAGCAGTACAAAGGTCTATATTTCAGACGTGAGTGTCTTTTTTGTATTTTTCTAGCCCCTTGTATGGATGACTTCTTGAGTGGGCCGTCTTTCTGGCTAGGAAGGGTTTTTCCTTTTGCTTCCTTATTTTACTTTTAAAGTTAGTACTTTATGATTGTTATTGAATAGTTCTGTCCTTGAGAAATGCTAAACCAGAAGTAAAATATATATTTCAGTGAGAATTATAGAGAAGAGGTGGAGAGGGTCTCATGCACCGACTCCCTTGAGCTGGTCGCCCCCAGCAGGGTGGGCATCCGTGGCGCTGCAGATGGCAGTGCTGCACCCACATTTTAGTGCCTTTTTGTTTTTTTCCCTGAAAACTGTCAACATATAGAATGGCAAAAATTAAACCCAAATTTACATAAGGTTTGACTCTTTCTATTTTTGATCATTTGCTATTATAAAACTAGTATCATTTTAAAATTCCATCTTTCAAATTTAGAATTTCCATGATGAGAGCAAAGATACTGTTTTTATTTATCCCTAGACTGCGTATCCACACCTTTTTCTAATGCTTTGGGATTAAGCTGGCTTTAGTGAAAAAAATGTCTCCCATTTTGTGTTGCTATTGGGCTAATTTTCAGAATCTTAGGATTATGTGCCAGTTCCTAGAAGAGTACTTTGAAGAGCAGCTCACTACAGCAAATGGGTCTTACCATGTAGTAAAAGCCCTGAAAAGTGGTGTCGTGGTGATAAATGCATCCCTGACTTCCATCATTTACCAGGTAGGAACTTATGTATTTTTATTTATTTAAAATTTTTTATTAGTTTATTTACTTTTTAAGAGGGAGAGAGAGAGAGAGCGAGTGAGTGACCAGGAAAGGTGCAGAGAGAGGGAGAAAGAGAATCCTAAGCAGATTTCATACTGTCAGCGCAGAGCCTGATGTGGGACTCGAACTCATGAACTGTGAGATCATGACTTGAGCTGAAATCAAGAGTCATATGCTTAACCGACTGAGCCAGCCAGGCACCCACACCAGGTGGGAATTTAAAGGATAATTTTTAAATCCTGAGAATACTGATGAGGCTTGGCTGACTTGTTGATTTACAAGCAGATACATGGCGTATTCCATCTTTATCTTTCAATAAAAATGAAAAGCCAATAAACCATATACTTGGTAACTTATTCCTGTACAGATTTCTTGTTGCAGTTTGTGTTATTTCTCATGTCTGTATTTCTGGTCATTGTATGTATATATATATATATATATATACATATATATATACCATTTGAGATTCCTTTAAAAAATTATTTAGGAGTGCCTGACTGGCTCATTCGGTTAAGCATCTAAGTTATGATCTCAGATCAGGTCTTGAGTTTAAGCCCTACACTGGGCTCCACACTGGGCATGAAGCTTACTTAAAATTTAAAAAGTATATATTCATGTGCATATTTCCTTGTGTGTCAGGCCTACATAGAGTCTATTCTGAAAATCCAAAGAATTAATATGTCAATTTATTTGACCATGCCGCCAACATTGAACTTTTTGCATTATTTCCATTTTTTATTCTTGTGAAAGCCGTAACTGAATTTCTTTGTACATTTTTTCTTTTGGTTAATCTTTATATGATATAATGCCAGATTTCTGATTTTTAAGTTTCTCATTTTTAACAGCCTGCCAAATTTATCTTCATCTCCCAAACCTACTTTTTCTCCACAGATCCTTTCATCTGGTTATTTAAGACAAAATCCCAAGAGTGGCCCTTGACTCTTCCTTCCCCCTCACCTGCTGCATTCAGTACACTGTTGAATGTCAGCTCTTGTGAATGTCTCCCAGCCCTTTTCTTACTATTCCCATGGTGTTTTTCACCTAGACATTCATCGCAGTTTTTTTCCTTCTTTCCTTCTTTCTTCCTTCCTTTTGCAATCTCTGCACCCAGTGTGGAGCTTGACATAATGAGCTCATGACATGGGGCTCAGGTCCACGAACTGTGAGATCATGACCTGAAATCAAGTAGAATGCTTCACTTCTGAGCCACCCAGGCGCCCCTGATTTTTATTGTTTTTAATGTTTTATTTATTTTTGAGAAAGAGAAAATATGAGAAGGGGAAGGGCAGAGAGAGAGGGAGACACAGAATCCGAAGCAAGCTCCAGCCTCTGAGCTCAACCGACTCAGCCACCCAGGCACCCTAGTTATTTTTTTTAACTTTTTAAAAAATGTTTTAATTTTTGAGAGAGAGCACGTTTGCACTTGTGTGCAAGTGGGGGAGGGGCGGAGAGAGGGGGGATCAGAGGATTTAAAGTGGGCTCTTTGCTGACAGCAGAGAGCCTGACATGGGGCTCGATCTCACAAATCATGAGATCGTGACCTGAGACAGAGTCAGACACTTAACCGACAGAGCCACCTAGGCACCCCTGTCATAGCAGTTATTAAGGGGTATTCCTACCTCAGAAATCACCCTGAGCTGGAATTGTATTCTAAAAACTACAGAAATTATGTCTTTACTGTTAAAATTCCTTTGGTGGCATCCCATTGATTTTAAGGTGAAGTTTAAACTCTTTAACATGGTTTTATAGGACTTTCCATGACAGAGATCACAAAGGGGTGGCCTGTAGACTCTCTTGGTTTGTGGTCTTTTTATTTTGGCATGCAAACTTTTTATTTTATTTTATTTTTTTACTTTTTATTTATCTACTTATTTTAGAGAAAGAACATGAATGGGAGGGAGGAAGAGGGAGAAAGAGAGACTCTTAAGCAGGCTCCAGACTCAGCACAGAGCCCAACATGGGGCTCAATCCCATGACTCTAGGATCATGACCTGAGCATCGGATTCTCAGCTGACTGAGGTGCCCCAAAAACTTCTGTTTAATTAAAAAAAAAAAAAACAAAAAACAAAACTTCTGTTTAATTGAGAAATTTCATTTATTTTTTACTTATTTTTCTGATTTGATGCTATGTTTATTTTTTTTTAATTTTTAATGTTTTGTTTTGTTTTGTTTCTAGAAGAGAGAGAGAGAGAGAGACAGCGTGAGCAGGGGAGGGTCAGAGAGAGAGGGAGTCACAGACTGAAACAGGCTCCAGGCTCTGAGCTGGCAGTCAGCACAGAGCCCGACGCGGGGCTCGAACCCACGAACCGCGAGATCATGACCTAAGTGAAAGTTGGACGCTTAACCGACTAAGCCACCCAGGCACCCCCATTTTTTAAAAAATTTTAAATGTTTATGTATTTTTGAGAGAGGACAAAGTGTGAGCTGGGGAGGGGCAGAGGGAGAGTGAGACAGAGAATCTGAAGCAGACTCTAGGCCCTGAGCTGTCAGCACAGAGCCCGACGTGGGGCTTGAACTCATGGACCATGAGATCATGACCTGAGCCTAAGTCGGACACTTAACCAGTCGAGCCAGCCAGACGCCCCTTGATTTAAACAAAACTCATTTCTGCTTCTCTAGGTTATATGAAAATCTGATAGGGGCACCTGGATGGCTTAGTTGGTTGAGGGTCCGACTTTGGCTCAGGTCGTAACCTCAGTGTCTGTGGGTTCAGGCCCTGGGCTGGGCCCTCTACTGTTAGCGCAGAGTCCGCTTCAGACCCTCTGTCCCCCTCTCTTTGCCCCTCCCCTTCTTGCACTCTCTCCAAAAAAAAAGAGAGAGAGGGAGAATCTAACAGTGATTAGCTGGGACAGACAGTGGCTGCTCCGTTTAGACTATACTTTTAATTCTGCTGTTTCCTGCTACTCACTATTATTTCATATTCAGCTTAGTAAGCCTGTCTAGAGGCACCTGGGGGGCTCAGTCAGTTAAGGGTCCAGCTTCAGCTCAGGTCAGGATCTCACAGTTCATGGGTTCAAGCCCCGCGTCGGGCTCTGTGCTGACAGCTCAGGGCCTGGAGCTGCTTCACATTCTGTGTCTCCCGCTCTCTCTGCCCCTCCCCTGCTTGTGCTCTCTCTCTCTCTCTCTCTCAAAAATAAATAAACATTAAAAAAAATACTGTGGCCATTTGCTTTGTGACTCTACCTGAATGATTGGCCTGTGACAGCTTTTCCAGCTGCAGGTCCTGTCCCTCTCCCTCTGTTGTGTTTCAGCCACACTGAACTTTCAGTTTCTAGAAAATGCATTCTTCCTTTTTGCCTCTAAGCTTAATTTCCATTTGTTTATTTTCATTATTATAAACAAATATGATTTGTCTACGATACTTTGTCTACTCAGTGTGAAACATTACTTCTTCAGGCTTGTTTTCCACTTTCATATATTCTCAGAACTCCCCAAACTTCACAGGTCATAATATTCATCACATTTTACTGTTATTATTTGCTCCTTTTTATCAGATTATAAACTTTGAGGGCAATGATTATGCTTACTTTGTTCACATCTATTGCCCAAACATCTAACAGAGCGACTAAACGTATAGTTGGCAGAAATAAGTATTTGTTAAATGGTGTTTGGGTTACTTATATCAAGTATAGGTTTACATTCATTAGTAAAATATGTCCAGTTTTTTCAACAATATTTCTTTAACAGTTTTCCTTTTTTTTTTTTTAAAGTTTATTTATTTTGAGAGGGAAGAGCAGAGAGAGCAAAGGAGAGAGAGAGAATCCTAAGCAGGATCCAATGCAGGGCTCTTAACTCAGGAACCATCAGATCATGACTTGAGCTGAAGTCAGACACTTAACTGAGCCACCCAGGTGCCCCTCTTTTTTTTTTTTTTTTTTTTTAAGTAATCTCTACACCCGGTGTAGGGCTTGAACTCATGACCTGAGGTGTCAAGGATGACATACCCTACCAACTGAGCCAGCCACGCACCCCCTCAATTTTTTCAACAATATTTAATACACAGTGATTTTTTTTTGTACATTGTTACGACATTTCTGGCCATTTGACACTATTCTAGAATCATTCTTCAATCCCCAAAATCCTGCTTTTTAAAACATAATGTTTTAAAATCAGAGCTCACCCTTTTTATTTTGATTTATTTTTTAATGTTTATTTTTTAGAGAGAGAGGAAAAATGCGAGTGGGGGAGGGGCAGAGAGAGGCATACACAGAATCTGAAGCAGGCTCCAGGCTCTCAGCACAGAGCCTGACATGGGGTTCAAACTCACAAACCAGGAGATCATGACCTGAGCCAAAGCTGGATTCTTATCCCACTGAGTCACACAGGTGCCCCACACCCTTACTCCTTTAAAAATTGTTTTTATTTTTTATATTTTTGCCTAACCCTGCTGTTTATCAAGTTCAGATTTGGTGTGGAAATTGTAATTGACACCTACTATACTCTTTTCTTTTTTAAATAAAGCTTCACTTAAAATTGTTTTTAATGTTTATTTTTGAGGGGGGAGGAAGACAGAGGCAGAGCGTGAGCAGGGGAGAGACAAAGAGAGAGGGAGACACAGAGTTCGAAGCAGGCTCCAGGCTCTGAGCTGTCAGCCCAGAGCCTGACGCGCGGCTCAAACCCACGAACCGTGAGATAATGACCTGAGCTGAAGTCGGATGCTCACCCGACTGAGCCCCCAGGCGCCCTGATACCTACTATACTCTCAATTCCGTGAGGCTAGCGATAGTCCTTGGGTTTTCCTAGTTTCCTTAGTACCTGTCAAGAGATAATAGTTCATCTTTTTCTGCATTGCGATTAATATGTGGATTATTATGATCTGAAATTTGGAAAGTCTTTATTGAATATATTGGAACACATAACCATTTTGGAGGAAGAGTTATCATTAGTAACTTACACTGTTTATTTTGAAATTTTAGATTTATAGGAAGTTGTAAAAATAGTACATAGGACGAAAAAGATGTACAAATGGCCAGTAAACATATAAAAAGATGTTCAATATAATTAGTCATTAGGAAAATTCATATCAAAATCATAATGAGATATCACTTCACACCCACTGGCTAAAATGAACCAAAAAATTAAAAAAAAAAATGAAAATGAAAAGGACAGACAATGGCAAGTATTAATGAGCATATAGAGAAATTTGAACCCTTATACACTATTGATGAGAATGTGTGTAAGTGTATAAATGGTGTAGCTGCTTTGGAAAACACCTGGCAGTTATCAAAAGGCAAAAATAGAACTACTGTATCTCCCAGCACTTCTGCTTTTATGTATAGATGCAAGAAATATGTAAAGATGATGACTCAAAAGCTTATGTATCAATGTTCATCGCAGCATTACTTATGATAGAAAGTGGAAACAGCCCAAATGTTGGTCAGCTGGGGAGAAGATAATAAATTATGGCAGATCCATATTCCACACGGGAATATTTGGCAATAGAAAAAAAAAAAGTACTCATATATGCTTCAACTGGGATAATTCTTGAAAACATCATGCTAAGTAAAAAAAAATAGACACAGAGGCCACATGATGTATGATTCCATTCATGTGAAATCTCGCAAGTAGGCCAGTCTGTAGAGACAGAAAGCAGATGAGTGGTCCCCTAGGACTGGGGGAGGGGGTGGAGAACTTGGAGAGTGACAGCTAAGGTATAGGGTTTGGTTTTGGTGAATGAAAATGTTCTAAAATTGATCATGGTGATGGATAAGAAACTGAATGTACTAAGCATAGTGCCCTTAAGATCTATCTAAATTGTTGCATGTATCAATATTTAATTTAAAAAAACTGCTGAGTTATATTCCATTGTATAGATACACTAGAGTTTTTTAACCAGCTATTGAAGGACGTTTTGTTTTTTTCTAGTATTTGTCTATAATAAATTGGCTCTGAACCCTTTTTTTTTTTTTGAGAGAGAGAGAGAGAGAGCAGCGGAGGAGCAGAGAGGGAGGGAGAGAGAGAATCCCAAGCAGGCTCTGTGTTGATAGCATAGAGCCTGACACAAGGCTTGAACTCACAAAACTTTGAGATCATGACTTGAGCCGAAACCAAGAGTTAGATATTTAACCAACTGAGCCACCTAGGTGCCTCAATAATTCTAATAATCTGTAGAATCATTTAGGTTTTCTATCGTATCATCTACAATTATTGACAGATTTGTTTCTTTCCTGTCCTAATCCAATACCCACTTTTTCCAACCATAATACCTTTTACTTTTTTTCTTGCCTTATTCATGATCTCCAGTACAATGCCAAACAGACATGGTAATAATGGCCAATTTTTCTTTGTGATCTCAAAGGAAAGCTTTTAAAATTTTTTTTTAACATTTATTCATTTTTGAGAGAGAGAGAGAGAGAGTCTGAGAGTGGGAGAGGTGCAGAGAGAGAGACACAGTGGTGAGATCCTGACCTGAGCCGAAGTCAGACATTTAACAGACTGAGCCCCCCAGGCGCCCCGATGTTTGTTTATTTTAGAGAGAGAACTAGTGGGGGAGGGGCAGGAAGAGAAGGAGAGAGAGAATTCCAAGCAGGCTTTGCACTGCCAGTACGGAGCTTCTTCCGGGGCTTGAACTCACAAACTGTGAGATCATGACCTGAGCTGAAACCAAGAGTAGGACGATTAACTGACTGAGCCACTCAGGTGCCCCCAGAAGAGTAGGTATTAACTCTTCATTAAATGTTTGATAGAACTCACCTCTGAATCCATCTGGCCCTGGTCTTCTGTTTGTTGGCAATTTTTTGATTGGTGATACAATTTCATTTCTGGTAAACAGTGTGTTCGATGTTTCTATTTCTTCCTGTTTTGGTTTTCATAGGTTATAGGTTTCTAGGATTTAATCCTTTTCTTCTAGGTTGTACAACCTGTTGTCGTATAGTTATTCATAATATTCTCTTATACTTCTATTTCTGTAGGTTTGGTTGTTATTTCTTTCTCATTTGTGATTTTATTTATTTGGGTCCTTCCACTTTTCATTTTGATAAGTGTAAGAATCAGCTCCTGGTTTCATTGGTCTGTTCAATTGTTTTTCAGTTTCTAGATCATTTATTTCTGCTCTAATCTTTATTATTTCCTTCCTTTACTGGCTTTAGGTTTTGTTTGTTGTCCTTTTTCTAGCTCCTTTAAGTGTAAGTTTCGATTGTTTATTTGAGATTTTTCTTGCTTCTTGAGGTATGCCTGTATTGCTATAAACTTAGAACCACTCTTGCTGCATCCTAAAGGTTTTGAATCCTTGTGGTTTATTTTCATTTGTTTTTGTGTACTTCTGTATTCTTTTATTTCGTGGTGACCCATTCATTGTCTGTTTAACCTTCACGTATTTGTGGTATTCCCAGATTTTTTCTTGTGGTTGACTTCTGATTTCATAGCATTGTAGTCAGAAAAGATGCATGGTATGACTTCAGTCTTTCTGAACTTGTTGATGCTTGTTTTGTGATCTGTTTTGGAGTATGTTCCACATACACGTGAAAAGAATGTATATTCTGCTGTTTGGGGATGGAATATTCTGAATATATCTGTTAAATCCATATAGCCCAGTGTGTCTTTTAAAGCCATTGTTTCCTTGTGGGTTTTCTGTTTCGATGACCTGTCCATTGATGTGAGTCGGGAGTTTAAGTTCCTTACTGTTATTGTATAGAATATTATTGTATACTGTATTGTATTCAGTGATAACCAACTAGTTCTTTTATGTTTCTTACTGTTTTATGTATTTGGGTTCTCCCATGTTGGATACATAAATATTTACAATTGTTACATTTTCTTGTTGGATTGTCCCCTTTATTATTACAGTGCTCTTCTTTGTCTCTTGTTACTGTCTTTGTTTTAAAGTCTGTATTGCTACTTCAGCTTTCTTTTGATATCCATTTGCATGATAAATATTTATCTGTCCCTTCACTTTCTTTTTTTTTTTTTTTTAATGTTTTATTTTTATTTCTAGGAGAGAGAGAGCGTGAACAGGGGAGGGTCAGAGAGAGAGGGAGTCACAGACTGAAACAGGCTCCAGGCTCTGAGCTGGCAGTCAGCACAGAGCCCAACGCGGGGCTCGAACCCACGAACCGCGAGATCATGACCTAAGCGAAAGTCGGACGCTTAACCGACTAAGCCACCCAGGTGCCCCGTGTCCCTTCACTTTCAATCTGCAGGTGTCTTTAGGTCTAGACTGAGTCCCTTTTTGGGTACCTGGCTAGCTCAGTCAGTAGAACATGCGACTGTTGATCTTGCGGTTGTAGATTCAAGCCCCACATTGGATGTAGAGATTACTTAAAAATAAAATATTGAGTAAATAAACAAAATGAGTCTCTTGTAGGCAGCGTATAGTTTGGTATTGTTTTCTGTTGTTGTTTACCCGTTCTGTTAACTCTGGGTCCTTTGATTGGAGCATTTAGTGCACTTATATTCAAAGTTATTATTGGGGGGGGCACCTGGGTGGCTCAGTTGGTTAAGTGTCTGACTTCGGCTCAGGTCATGATCTCACAGTTCGTGGGTTCCAGCCCCGCGTCGGGCTCTGTGCTGACAGCTAGCTCAGAGTCTGGAGCCTGTTTAAGATTCTGTGTCTCCCTCTCTCTCTGACCCTCCCCTGCTCACGCGGTCTCTCTCTCTCAGAAGTAAATAAAATAAATGAAATGAAATGAAATAAAAAACAAATAAAACATTAAGTTTTTTTTTAAAAACAAAGTCATTATTGGTAGATATGTATTTATTGCCATTTTGTTACTTGTTTCTGAAGATTTTCTCTGATCTTTGTCTTTCCCTCTTTCATCATTTGCTGGTTTTCTTTAGTGATGTATTTGGATTTCTTTCTTGCATTCTTTGCTTACTTATTAGTGGTTTTGTTTGTGGTTACCATTAGGTTTGTATATAATTTCTGCATAAAGCAGTCTATATTAAGTTGATGATTGTTTAACTTTGAACCCTTTCTCATTCTTTAGGTATATGTTATCGTATTTTACATCCTTTTATTTTGTGAGTTCCTTGAGTGAATTTTCACAGAAATATTCATTTTTACTTCTTTTGTATTTTCTACTTTATATATTCTCACTAACAGTCTCTCCTTACTATTCATATTGTCCTCTTTAGTTTTCTTGTAGGGCTGGTTTAGTGGTCATGAACTTCTTTAGTTTCTGTTTGTCTGGGAAACTCTTTATCTCTGCTTCTGTTCTGATGGATAGTCTTGCTGGATAGAGTATTCTTGGCTGCAGATTCTTCTCTTTCAGCACATTGATCATGCTTCTCCCTTCTGGCTTGGAAAAAAATCTACCGATAGCTTTACGGGGCTTCTCTTGTATGTAACTGTCTTCTTTTGTCTTGCTGCTTTTAAGATTTTTTCTTTTTTTAATACTTTTTTAAAAATGTTTTTGTTTTTGAGAGAGAGAGAGAAAGACCACAAGTGGGGAAGGAGCAGAAAGAGAAGAGAATAGAGGATCCAAAGTGGGCTCTAGGCTGACAGCAGAGAGCCCAACATGGAGTTTGAACCCACTAACCAGGGGATCATGACCTGAACCAAAGACAGATGCTTAACTGACTGAGCCACCCAGATGCCACTTTAATAATTTTTTTAATGTTTATTTTTGAGAGCGTGTATGTGAAAGTGGGGGTGAAGGAGGGAGAGAGAGAGAGAGAGAGAGAATATGAAGCATGCTCTGTGCTATCAGCATGGAGTCAGACATGGGGCCCAATCTCATGAACCATGGGATCATGACCTGAGCTGAAATCAAGAGTCAGATGCTTAACTGCCTTGAGCCACCCGGTCGCCTATGAGATTATTCTGCCACCTTAATTACAGTGTGTCTTGGTGCAGATCTATTTTTGTTGGGGGTCCTCTGTGCCTCCTGGATCTGGATATCTGTTTCCTTCCCCAGATGAAGGAAGGTTTCAGCTCTTATTTCTTCAAATAAACCTCTGCCCCCTTTCCTTTCTTCTACTTCTAGGACTCCTATAAGACAAATATTTTAACATTTTTCTTTTTAATGTTTATTTTTGAGAGAGAGAGAGAGAGAGAGCATGCACGAGCAGGGGAGAGGCAGAGAATGAGGGAGACACAGAATCAGAATCAGGCACCAGGCTCTGAGCTGTCAGCAGAGGGCCTGACGCAGGGCTCGAACCCAGAGACCACAAGATCATGACCTGAACTGAAGTCAGACGCTTACCTGACTGAGCCACTCAGGCACCCCAAATGTTTTTATGCTTGCTAGAGTCACTGAGTTCCCTAAATCTCTTCTCGTTTTGTGAAGAGATTCATTCTTTTTTCTCCTTTTTGTTCTGCTTCAGTGCTTTTCCATGACTGTCTTCTAAGTCACGGATTCGTTCCTGTGCTTCCTCCAGCCTGCTGTTCATGCCATCAAGCATGTTTCTCGTTTTGTTCATTGAGCCCTTTATCTCTGCTATGTTGTTCCTTATCTCTGCATTAATGGTCTCACTGGTGTCCTCTACTCTTTTCTCAAGTCCAGTGAGTATCTTTATGATCGTCACTTATTTATTTATTTATTTATTTAATGTTTCTTTTTGAGAGAGAGACAGAGTGCAAGCAGGGAAGGGGCAGAGAAAGAGGGGGAGACACTGAATCCGAAGCAGACTTCAGGCTCTGAGCTGTCTGCAAAGAGCCTGGGGCTCGGCTCGAACTTGCCATCCGTGAGATCATGACTTAAGCCAACGTCGGACGCTTAACCGACTAAGCCCCCCAGGTGCCCCTGGTCATTACTTTGATTCTCCATCAGGCATGTTACTTCCCTCTGTTTCACCTCGATCTCTGGCCGTGATCTTTCCTGTTTTCTCACTGGACTGATTCCTCTGGCTTCCCATTTTGTCTAAGTCTCTGCGCCCATCTCTGTGTATTGAGAGTCGGCTGCGTCTCCTGCTGCTGAAGGTAGTGGCCGTGTGAAGAAGAGGTCCTGTCATGCCCTGCCGTGTAGGGTCCCCTGTCGCCCAGGTCCCGGCGCTTCCGGGAGCAGCTCCAGCGTGTACTGTCTGCTTGTGCTCTGCTGTCGCATCCTGGCTTTAGCCTTCAGGCCCATCACCTGCAGAGGCTTTCTGTCTGCTGTGGGCAGTGTCTGGTCCCTGGCCTGAGTGTGGCGGCTTCTTCTTTTTTTTTTAATAGTTTATTGTCAAGTTGGTTTCCCTATAACACCCAGTGCTCATCCCCACAAGTGCCCTCCTCCATGCCCATCTCCCCCCTTCTCCTCCCCCCCCATACCCATCAGTCCTCAGTTTGTTCTGGGCATTCAAGAGTCTCTCATGGTTTGCCTCCCCCTCTCCCCCACTATTTTCCCCCTTCTTCTCCCCCACGGTCCTCCATTAAGTTCCTCTTAATCCTTCCATACGTGCAAACATATATCTGTCCTTCTCTGCCTGACTCACTTCGCCCAGCCTAACACCCTCAAGTTCCATCCATGTTGCTATACATGGCCAGATTCCATTCTTTCTCACCGCCATGTAGTATTCCAGCGTGTAGATGAACCACAGCTTCTGAGTGTGGCGACTTCTAACTGGACGTGCTCTGGTCTGCTTATGCGATGCAATCTGTCGCCACTGCCATCACCGGAACCCGGCCTTGCCGAACCCCCCCTGGTTGAGAGACGTGGTGTGGGCAGGGGTTCGCAGCGCTCTTCTGGGGTTGGAAGCTTGCTGTGCTGGGACTGAGGCGAGCGGAGGGGAGCGGTGGGTCCGCTGGAGCTCAAGCGGGCGGGGTGTAAGCAAGGTAGGTAGGAGTGTGGGCTCTCGCTAGTTCCCAGCAGGTGGCCCTGGGTGCGGGGTGATGGTGGAGGGAAACGGGGCCTGCTAGTTCCTTTGTTCCTGGAGGGGTCTCTCTGTGAATGCTGCCTCCCTGGGATGCAGGTGGAGAAGAGCGCATAACCCCCCCACTGTGTGTCCCAGACACTCTTCAGATCTCTGTTTCCATGCTGTGTGTCCAGGGCTGTTTGCTCTGCCTTCCCTCCAGGAGGGATGCCCAGTGACCTTTTGTTTTTTTTTAATTTTTGAGAGAGAGAGAGACACACACACACAGAGCATGAGTGGGGGAGGGGTCAGAGAGAGGGAAACAGAATCTGAAGCAGGCTCCAGGCTCTGAGCTGTCAGCACAGAGCAACTCACCAGCTGTGAGATTATGACCTAAGCTGAAGTTGGATGCTCAACCAACTGAGCCACCCAGGAGCTCCCCCATTGACCTTCAAAACTCCAGGTCTTAAGGGGCGCCTGGTTGGCTTAGTCGGTTAAGTGTCCGACTTTCACTTAGGTCATGATCTCGCGGTTTGTGGGTTCGAGCCCCGTGTCGGGCTCTGTGCTGACTGCCAGCTCAGAGCCTGGAGCCTGTTTCAGAGTCTGTGTCTCCCTCTCTCTCTGACCCTCCCCTGCTCACGCTCTCTCTCTCTCTCTCCTAGAAATAAAATATATATATATATATATATATATATATATGTATATATAAAAACTCCAGGTCTTAAGCCCTGAAGTTTCCAAGAACTCAGAAAATTCAGCCCCTCTTGCCTTCCAGTTTCCTAGCCAGTTGCTATGGGGAATCATTTTTTCCCTGTACTTCCCTGTACGTCTGCCCTCACCCTTCTTTGTGATCAACTGTGGCTCCCTCCCCACCACAGTGGCCATGATCTGTTTCCCTCCCAAACCGTGTCTTAGTACTTCCTACCTTCTTCAGCATGGCTTCTCTTCCACCTCTAGTTGTGGAGTTTGTTCTGCCAGTCCTCGGGTCAGTTTGGGGGTGTTTAGGACAGTCTGATAGTTATCTGGCTGTATTCATGGGAGGAGCCTAGCTCTTAGATCTGGGTTGGCCACCATCTTCCTTAGCCCCCAGAACACCCATATCTTATAGCAGAATAATGTTCTTTTCAACTGAAAGACTTAGGGGCATGTGGGTGGCTCAGTCGGTTAAGCGTTCGACTTCGGCTCAGGTCATGATCTCACAGACTGTGGTTTTGAGCCCCGGGTCAGGCTCTGTGCTGACAGCTAGCTCAGAGCCTGGAGCCTGCTTCAGATTCTGTGTTTCCCTCTCTCTCTGACCATCCCTGGTTACGCTCTCTCTCAGAAATAAATAAAACATTAAAAAATTTTTTTTTAATTTTAAAAACCAGACAGATAAAAAAATTGATTGATTGATTTTTCCCTTTGTAGGGAACAGCCAGGATAGTTGAGTGTCAGCAGTCTGTTTTACCTGTATAAATCGCCCCCATCCTTGCTCTTTCTTTAATGATGAAGGGATTGCCTTACCCTAGCACCTTTAATGTTACTTTTCTTCTTAATGGCTTGGGATATCACTTTGTCTTTATAGTTAACATATTTAACTGTTGGTTGTTCAAGGGTCTTTCTTTCTGAAACTATGCTATCCCTTCTTATGCTGATAAAACTTTGTTATGTCAGGAAATTTTGACAATTTTCTCTGACGGTGATACTTATTTTAAGTCTGATAAAAGCCCTTTCATTATTATTGGACTATAATAGCTGTGCTTCTTTAATGAATAGGAATATTTATTTACTTCTTTTAGAAAAACAAACTAGTTGAGTAATTCATTAGCACACAATTTTGCTGATACTTTGAAAATGAATGTGGATTGTAAACAAAGTCCTTATAAAGTCTATTTTGCACCCTTTTTCTTATAGAATAAAAATATTCAGCTTATAAAATTTCCCATTGTACACCAGCAAGAAGTGAAGATTTATTTTCCTATTAAGCTTACACCCAAATTTCTGGCATTTCCTCATCATCCTATGGGAATATTATATCGTTATAAAGTGCAGGTATGGTGTTCGGTAATATGAAAATTTACAAAAAGATAAGTCAGTTTCTTTGATAGCTTAATTTATTGAAATTTGGTTAATGTTTAAAAAATTCTCCCCCTAATCCTAATAGCATAACCCAGTTTCTGGTGACAACCAAGTCATGTTCTTGAATACTATCATCCTGATAAGACATGCTGTACTTTCTGTCTCTCTTTCATGTAGTCATTACTTGTGACTTTTGTAAAGTTTTGTCAAGCTCCCTTGTTGCCTTTTCTGACATTTTGTGATACTGACATTACATTACCTCTGCTTAGCATCTCCCGTGCCCATGTAGCTACTTTACTATAGCATCAGAGCTGCTTAATGCATCTGGAAATAATTTATTTTTTTAATGTTTATTTATTTTTTAGCAGGGGAGGGGCAAAGAGAGAGGCAGACACAGAATCTGCAGTAGGGTGTAGGCTTTGAGCTGTGAGCACAGGGACCAATGTGGGGCTTGAACTCACGCACTGTGAGATCATGACCTGAGCCCAAGTTGGACACTTAACCGACTGAGCCACCCAGGTGCCCCCAGAAATAATTTCTTATGTAGTTTTATTATTTCTTAAACTTTATTTCACTAGGTTTTACATCTTTGCTTAAATTCCCTTTTGTTTCTTTGGCAGTTAAATATAAATACGGTTGTATTTTTTCGCAGATAGAGGGTGGCAGTGGCAACTTCACTTGGATCTCTTCTAATGAAACAGTGGCCATGGTGACAACTAAAGGACTGGTGACTGCAGGCCAGGTCAGGGGGAGCGGTACCGTTCTGGCCCGAGATGTACAAAATCCCTTTCGATACGGAGAAATCAAGGTGAGTAACTCTCCAAAGACCCTTATTATCACCCCGGAGACATTGCTATCTAAATTTAAGTACAGAACAAACAAAAATAATACATTTAAGTACAGAATGTGGTGGTGTATTTTTTAATGTTTATTTATATTTGAGAGAGAGAGAGAGAGAACATGAGCAGGGGAGGGGCAGAGAGAGAGGGAGACACAGGATCTGAAGCAGCTCCAGGCTCCAAGCTGTCAGCACAGAGCCTGACGTGGGGCTCAAACCCACGAACCGTGAGATCATGACCTGAGCCGAAGTTGGACACTTAACTGACTGAGCCACCCAGGCGCCCCAAGTACAGAACATGTTTAGAAATCTTTCTAGTCCAAATTGGGTATTTGAAAATGAGGCTCAAATTCAGTCTGGAAGTACGTATTCCTTAAATATTCCTGGACTTTGGTTGAATCCTGCTTCACTTCATAGCCAGCTACTGAATGGGTTTTCTTGTTTCCTTATCTCTCAAATGGAGATAACGATACTATCTACTTCAAAGGGTTATTGTCAGAATTAAATGAGATAAAGTTTACTTCAGTGCTTAGAATATATTCAATACTTAATTAATATCATTTATTTTTGTTACTCTATTTTGTTATTATTATTTTTTTTTAAATTTTTTTAATGTTTTATTTATTTCTAGGAGAGAGAGAGAGAGAGAGAGACAGCGTGAGCAGGGGAGGGTCAGAGAGAGAGGGAGTCACAGACTGAAACAGGCTCCAGGCTCTGAGCTGGCAGTCAGCACAGAGCCTGATGCGGGGCTCGAACCCACGAGCCGCGAGATCATGACCTAAGTGAAAGTCGGACGCTTAACCGACTAAGCCACCCAGGCGCCCCACTATTTTGTTATTATTATCACATGACCTTCATAGTAACTTTATTTCTGGTCTCATATTTGTCTTAACTAAAAATTTCTTTTTACTATATTATATAATCACATTCTTGTTTTTTCTTTACTTTTGATATAGATTAATGCATGTTGTCCCCTGAAAGACTTAGCATTTTCTTATCATTCAGGGAACATTTCCTAAGTACCCTTAAGGCACTTAACACCATACCAGATATCATAGGACATTCAAAGAAACATACCATACCGTCCCTACTTTAAAGAATCTAAATTCCATTTGGGAGATCTAGTCACATGAAGTTAAAGAACATTTATGGAAATTATATGAGTTATTTTAAAGCAGTATATGATTGAGAGCTACTTGAATTGTGTACTAAAAATATTATTAATATATAAAAGAGAAATCCTTGTAGATGTGACTATTCACAGTCTGTCATAAAGAGATGAAAATTTGAACAAGACTTTGAAAGATCAAGCCAAACTGAGGCCTAAGAATCAAACTCAACCTGTTGATTTTTTGAGAAAGTTTTATCAGAATACAGCCATCTTCTTTGATTTATGTATTGCTGCTTTCAAGCCACAACTGCAGAGTTTGGGGTTGCTACAGAAACCGTGTGCTCCCCTAAGGCCTAAAATATTTGCTGTGTAGCTTTTTCTAGAAAATATTTGCTGACCTCCACAGTAGACGGTGGAGAGCCATCCCATGTTTTAATGTCAATAATATGGTAGAGCTTGTGTTTAGAAAATATCTGATTATTTTTTGTCTGTCAACAAGTATAATTAAAAAAAGGAATGGAATGGGGTGCCTGGGTGGCTTAGTTGGTTAAGCGTCCGACTTTCGCTTGGGTCATGATCTCGCGGTTCGTGGGTTCGAGCCCCGCGTCGGGCTCTGTGCTGACTTCCAGTTCAGAGCCTGGAGCCTGTTTCAGTCTGTGACTCCCTCTCTCTCTGACCCTCCCCTGCTCACGCTGTCTCTCTCTCTCTCTCTCCTAAAAATAAATTAAAAAAAACATTAAAAAAAAAAAAAAAAAAGGAATGGAAGATAGTTGCTAGTGGTGTATACTAGTAGTTTAGAATTGATTGAAGGGAGAAAGGAAGGCAAAAGTGTCCAGTTAAGCCTGACCTAGTAATATGGTATTGATAATATAGAAAAGGGGGGAAATGGAGGGTTGTTTTGGAGGTAGATTTAGTCAGATTTGATGCCCAGTGGGGTGGGGAAGACTGAAAGATTTAAAGACACAAAGGTTTCTAGCTTTGGCAGCTGGGTGAATATAAAATGCAAGAAAAGGAAAAAGAAAAAGAGGAAGATGATGGATTCAGTTTTGAATACATTTAGTGTGATTCACCTGTGGAGCGTGTGGGTGAATGTTTGTTATTGGAAATAGGGTTCTGAAGTACAACTGAAAGATTAGGACAGAAATAAACATTGAGAATTATCAGCATATGGTTGGTCATTGAAGTTTTGGAACTGGGTAAGATTTCCCAGGAAGAGCATATAGTTGGAAGAGAAGATGGACTCTGAGTAATATGTGTCATTTAAGGGATGTAGGCAGAATGAGATGAACTAGCAGAAGGAGCAAGGAAAGTGACAGAAAAAATAGTCCCTTTGTGCTACAAAACACTGTAGACTGGGTGGTGTATGAACAACAGAAACTTATTCCTCACCATTTGGAGGCTGGGAAGTCCAGAATCACAGCACCAGCAGATTCGGTGTCTTGTGAGGGAAAATTCCAGATTCTTAGAAGGCTTTTTGCTATGTTCTCACATGGTAGGAGGCTAGGGGCTTCTGCGGGGTCTCTTTGATAAAGGCACTAATTTCATCATGACCTGATCACCTCCCAAAGTTCTCACCTCTTAACACCATCACTTTGGGGAATTAGGATTTCAACATAGGAATTTGAGGGGGGACACAAACATTCAATCTGTACCAAAGACAAAAGATATTTTTTAAAAGATACCCAGAAGAGGAAGAAGTCTCTGTATCTGAGGTCAGCAAACTTTTTCTGTAAAGGGCCAGGTAGTAACTGTGTTGGCGTTTGCAGACCACGTGTATGTTCTCATATTCTTCTTTGTCGTTCTTTATTTTAAAACCTTTTAAGGATGTAAAAACCATTCTTAGCTTACAAAAACTAAGAAAATTGGACACTGTCCATCATTTGCCAGATTCCTGCTGTATGGTGTTAGATGCTTTAGAGAAATCAGTTGATGAAGGAATTAAATGAGTGACATGATTAACCCTCACCCCCCAACATACACACAGTGTAAGATACATAGTTTTGTATACAAAACATACATATGTGTTTATGTATGTATTTAAATATTTAAGGAACACTTTCTTTTCTTCTTAGACATGCCTAACATAACTTTCTTGAAAGATTAATTTTTTCCCCTCTAGATATATGTCCTGAAACTGAACAAAATGGAACTGTTACCATTTCATGCTGATGTGGAGATTGGCCAGATTATAGAAATCCCTATCGCAATGTATCACATAAATAAGGAGACCAAAGAAGTCCTCATGTTCACAGACTGCTCTCATTTATTGTTACATCTGAACATGGATAAGCAGGGGGTCTTTACTCTTCTTAAGGAAGGTAAGAGTAAGCCTTTCATTTTCTACTTTCTTTGTCTTTGAATGAAAGGACCAGTCATCAATTCGGAAACTACAAATAATAGTCTAAATCCACATACTCCCTTTCTTTATAGTACTTTTTATTCCATCAACTGCCTTGTTATAATGTAATTTAAAAGCAAAGGCACAGAAATTGAATAGCATGTTCAGAGTCATTGTGGCTATTCCTTACACGAAGGTCTTTGTAATCTAGAGCTCTTTTCGTCTTTCTTCTTTAATATATATGTCATACGTCTTTCTAAGATGGATATAGTGCCATTATAAAATTTACTCAAAAAAAGAGAAAGTATCTTTTTATTTCTTTTTTTTTCAATGTTTGTTCATTTTTGAGAGTGGGAGAAGGGCCAGGGAGAGAGGGAACAGAAGATCCGAAGTGGGCTCCATGTTGTCAGCACAGAGCCCAACGCGGGGCTTGAATTCATAAACCATGAGATAATGGCCTGAGCCAAAGTTGGATGCTTAACTGATGGAGGCCATCCAGGAGCCCCAAGAAAGTATCTTTTTCTAATAAAAAGAGAATATGAACAAGCTGTCCATAAAGACCATCATTTTCTGTTATTAAACATTGTATGTGATCCTGATTACTGTTGGTTTTTTTTTTTTTAATTTTAAAAAAATGTTTTATTTATTTTTTTGAGAGAGAGGGACAGATAGCATGAGCAGGGGAGGGCCAGAGAGAGAAGGAGACAGAATCCGAAGCAGGCTCCAGGCTCTGAGCTAGCTGTCAGCACAGACCCCGATATGGGGCTCGAACCCATGAACCCTGTGATCACGACCTGAGCCGAAGTCTGACGCTCAACCAACTGAGCCACCCAGGCGCCCCCTGATTACTGTTGTTTTTTAATCAGTAATTATAATGGGTATCATCTAACATTTACTTAGCCATTGTTCTGAATACTTTCCATATGTTAGCTCATTTAATTCTCACAGTACATCTATAATTTGGACTTCTCCTTTGCCCTTGCTAAGTATACGACATAATATCTCTTTTGGGGCGCCTGGATGGCTCAGTCAGTTAAGCATCTGACTCTTGATTTCAGCTCGTCATGAGCTCATCATTCATGGGTTTGATCCCCACATCAGGCTTTGTGGAGCCTGCTTAGGATTCTCATCTCCCTCTCTCTCTCTGCCCCTCCCTCACTTGTGCACACACACTCTCTCTCTCTCTCCCCTCTGTCTCTCAAATAAATAAATATTAAAAAAAATATCTCCTTCCTCTTCTCTGTTCTCAAGGTGTGTCTCCTAATTTTTAGGCCCTCACTATCTCTTACCTAGAATATAACAATTTCCTCCTAACTGCTCCTTGCCTTTGATAATCCATGGCTACCACATGGAGTTGAATGAAACTCACTTTCATTATTACTTTTCCCACTCAAAAACCGAGAGGATTCTTACTGCTGGTGGAATAGAGCTGAAATCCTTTAAGTTTTATGTTTAAGGCTTCTACAGGAAAACCCAATCTGCTTTTCATAACTTCTTATTTTGGTTTCATATATCGCTCTGGCTAAACAAACTACTTAAGTGAAAATTTCCCTATATCTGCCAATCATATACTCATGTGTATCTCATTTGTATTTCCGTCCTTGCTCACACCTCAGTTGAGATACATCTTATACATATCTAAATCTTCCGTTATCTCTCCAACTAGAAGTAATCTTTCTGTTTTCTAGAGTTCCATGATGTTAATCATTTTCTTTTTTTAATTTTTATCTTAGAGAGAGAGCATGAGCAAGGGAGAGGGCAAAGGGAGAGAGAGAGAGGGAGAGAGGGAGAGAGAGAGAGAGAGAGAGAGAGAGAGAAAGGAGAGAGAATCTCAAGCAGACTCCAGGCCCAGTGCAGAGCTCAACACGGGACTTGATATCACGAACCATGAAATCATGACCTGAGCCAAAATCAGGCGTTGGATGCTTAACTGACTGATCTACTCAGGCGCCCATGCGTATCATTTTCTATTAATATTTTAATTAATGTAAACATTCACTTTCCCCTTTTAGACTATATATGCCTTTGCTGATATTTATATTCTCAACATAAAATTGGGTCTTACATGATATATGTTAATAGAACAGATTTTTTTTTTTTTTTTTTTTTTTTTTTTTACCATTTATTTATTATTGGGAAACAGAGACAGAGCATGAGCATGGGAGGGGCAGAGAGAGCGGGAGACACAGAATCCAAAGCAGGCTCCAGGCTCTGAGCTGTCAGCACAGAGCCCGATGCGGGGCTCAAACCCACAAGCGGTGAGATCATAACCTGACCTAAGTTGGACGCTCAACTGACTGAGCTACCCAGGTACCCTGAAAGAACAGATTTTTATATAGATTTGATTTAAACAATGGGAGCCTTGTAGTTAGTGTGTGAGATCAAGATTTTTTAAAGTATTAAAATTCTTATGTTTCTTAAAAAAAATTGTTTAAATTTACTTTTGATATACATAGACAGAGCATGAGTAGGGGAGGGGCAGAGAGAGAGGGAGACACAATCCGAAGCAGGCTCCAGGCCCCGAGCTGCCAGTACAGAGCCTGATGTGGGACTTGAACTCACAAACTGTGAGATCATGACCTGAGCCAAAGTCGGAAGCTTAACCGACTGAGCCACCTAGGTGCCCCAAAATTCTTATATTTCTATAGACTGATCCCCATTGAGAACTGACTGCTTATTACCTTAATGAAGTCATGTTTCTTGATTTGCAGGTATTCAAAGGCCTGGACCAACACATTGTTCTAGTACACATATAGTAGCCAAATCTCTAGGCCATACTCTGGTAACAGTGAGTGTGACAGAGTATGAAGAGTACTGGGAGAGCAGTGCCACATTTGCTGCTTACGAACCCCTAAAGGTGAGGCATTCATGGTAAGGAACTGGCATATCTTTTCATGGAACCCGCTATGTCCACTTAGTGTCTTCCCAGCTATCTGTGATTTTTGTTAAAGATCGGTTATATTTGTGTTCTCTTTATTTACCACTCCTTCATTTTTAGACTTACGGTTCCATTGTCACCCTGAGTATCAGGGAGTATTCTCCCTCATGTTAGCCGCAGGAATATCTTAAAGCTCTATCAGCAAGTTGTAGATCTTCTCCTTTCTTCTTTTTTATTGAGGTATAAAATATGTACAGTAAAGTACATTACATACACTAATCTTAAGGTACTATTTGAATTTTTACATGTGCGTCTATCCCTGTAAACATGGCTCTGAATAAGATATTAAATATTAGTACAGTCTCCTTTAAAGAAGTCTGAAAAAAACTTATTCTAGAGAGGGAGGTTGTTCTCTTTTACTCTTTATACTTCAAGATTTTCAGCAAAACTGTCATTATAGAGGGCCCTAAGAACTAGCCCACTATAACTGGGACACTATGGCAGGTGGCATTTCAAAACATAGAGCCTAGGATGCTTTCATAGTGGATCCCTTAGGGAGCTACAGCCTCTCTCTGGAAGTTCTTGCTCATAGATACTGACACATCCAGACTCAGTGCCTCTTGGGACAGGGAGGCAATCATGCAGGAAAAATTAACACTGATGAAAGAAGCAAGGTAAGTTATTAACTGTAAAATTTGCATTAAAGTTGGCTTCCTTGCCCAATATGCAGCATGAGTATTAAACATATGCTTCAAACATATTTCCTTTGTTCTCAGTGGGTGAATCTTCCTAGTTGCTTAATTAAGTGAAAGTACTTGGCTGTGGTTCATTGTCATTTCATTAGGTTTTCTGTTTTATGATCATTCCTAGCCTTATTTTATATTTATTGAGTCTCCATAGATCAGATCTCCCCTGGATGAAAACCATCATTAAAGCAGAGGAAGTAATATGATGGTTTTCCTTTTCTTTCTTTTCTTTTTAAAAATTTTAATGTTTATTTATTTATTTTTAAAATTTATTTATTTATTTATTTTGAGAGAGAAAGCACAGGCAGGATAGGGGCACAGAGAGTGGGGGGAGAGGGAATCCGAAGCAGACTCCATGGTGTCAGCACAGAGTCCACTGTGAGGCTTGAATTCCTGAACTGTGAGGTCATGGCCTGAACTGAAGGCAGATGCTTAACCAACTGAGCCGCCCAAGTGCCCCTTAATGTTTATTTTTGAGAGAGAGAGAGAGAGAATGCACATGAGTGGGGGAGGGGCAGAGAGAGAAGGAGACAGAGAGTCTGAAGCAGGATCCGTGCTGTCAGCGCAAAGCCTGACGTGGGACTTGACCCCATGAAAGTTGGGCATCCAACTTTGGCTCGGGTCATGATCTCACTGTTCATGGGTTCAAGCCCCGTGTCGGGCTCTGTGCTGACAGCTGAGAGCCTGGAATCTGCTTCAGATTCTGTGTCTCCCTCTCTCTGCTCTGCCCCCCACCCCGCCCCACCCATGCTCTGTCTTTCTCTCAAAAATAAATAAACATTTTTTAATTTTTAAAAAAATTTTTATAAGGTTTTTATTTATTTCTAGAGAGAGAGAGAGACAGCGTGAGCAGGGGAGGGTCAGAGAGAGAGGGAGTCACAGACTGAAACAGGCTCCAGGCTCTGAGCTGGCAGTCAGCACAGAGCCCGACGCGGGGCTCGAACCCACGAACCGCGAGATCATGACCTAAGCGAAAGTCGGACGCTTAACCGACTAAGCCACCCAGGCGCCCCAATAAACATTTTTTAAAAGTTTTAAAAAAATAATTTCAATTATGAGTATGACTGACTAATTTAGGAAAGAAATACTAAGGCATGGTTTGTTTACATGTTTAGAATGATTGCTTAACTCTGTACTTCATTTTGCTACTTAGTCACTATTGTAGACACTGTGTGGCACAGGAAAATAACCTACACTTTTGATAATACTTTACTCTCCTAAAACAAGTTAGTTCGCCTATAAATAGGATACCAGTCTTGACTGTACCCCTTCAGTGAGAGTTCTTTGAAAAATAGGATGAAGTGTATAGATATATTATCTTATATTTTTAGGACAAAAGCTATTTGCTAATTTAATAAAATACTCATTTAATGGATAAATTCTTAGGAACATATAATCTTCCAGAGCTGAATCAGGAATAGAAAATCTGAACAGAACGATTGCTAGTAATGAAATTGAGTCAGTAATCCAAAACCTGCAGATGAACAAAAGTCCAGGACAAGATGAGTTCACAGGTTAATTTAAGGAAGAGTTTATAGTTATTCTCCTCAAACAATTCCAAGAAATAGAAAAGGAATGAAAACTTCCAAGTACATCCTACAAGGCCAGCATTACCATAATACCAAAACTAGACAGAGACATCACAAAGAAAGAACTTCAGGCCAATAGCACTGATGAACATAACAGCAAAAGTCCTCAACAAAATATTAGCAAAGGGCATACAGCCATACATTAAAAGGATCACTCACCAGGATCAAATGGGATTTATTCCAGGAAAGCAAGGATGGTTCAATATTCACAAATCAATCAATGTGATATACCACATCAACAAAACAAATGATAAAAATCATGAGTATCTTGGGGGTGCCTGGGTGACTCAGTTGGTATCCAATTCTTGATTCTGGCTCAGGTCATGATCTTAAAGTTTTGTGAGTTCAAACCCCGTATCAGGCTCTGTGCTGATTATGTGGAGCCTGCTTAGGATTCTCCCTCTCTCTCCCTGCTCTTGTTCTCTGTCTCTCTCAAACTAAATAAATAAACTTTAAAAAAAATCATGATTGTCTGAACAGATGTAGAAAAATGATTTGACAAAACTCAACATCCATTCATGATAAAAACTCTCAACAAAGCGGGTTTAGAGGTAACATATTTCAACATAATACAGACCATGTATGAAAAAAACACAGCTAACATCATACCGAATGGTGAAAAACTGAGAGCTTTTCCTCTAAGATGACAAGGATGCCCACTCTCACCACTTTTATTCAGCATAGTACTGGAAGTCCTAGCCATAATCAGACAAGAAAAAGAAATAAGTGACATCCATATTGGTAAAGAAGCTAAACTATCACTGTTTGCAGATGGCATGATACTAAACATAGGAAATCCTAAAGACTCCACCAAAAAAATATTATAATAAATGAATTCAGTAAAGTTTCATGATACAAAATTAATACCCAGAAATCAATGTTATTTCTATATACTAATAAGTAGCAGAAAGAAAAATTAAGAAAATAACACCATTTACAATTACACCAAAAAGAATAAAATACCTAGGAATAAACTTAACCAAGGAGGTGAAAGACCTGTACTGAGAAAACTGTAGAACACTAATGAAAGAATCTGAAGATGACACAAACAAATGGAAAGATGTTGCATGCTTATGAGTTGGAAGACTTGATACTATTATTTTAAAAATTGTTTAATGTTTATTTTTGAGAGAGAGACAGAGAGAGAGAGAGCATGTGCAGGGGAGAGGCAGAGAGGGAAACAGAGGATCTGAAGCAGGCTCTGCACTGACAGCAGAGAGCCCAATGTGGGGCTTGAATTTGCTAACCATGAGATCATGACCTGATCTGAAGTCAGGCATTCAACCAACTGAGTCACCCAGGCACCCCTTATTATTATTTTTTAAATGTTTATTTTTGAGAGATATAGAGAGTCAGGGGATCCAAAGCAGGCTCTGCAATGTCTGCACAAAACCCAATGAGGGCCTCAAACTCAAACTATGAGATCATGACCTGAGCTGAAGTTGAACACTTAGCTGACTGAATCACCCAGGTGCCCCAGAATTAATAAATATTTTTTAAGTTTATTTATTTTGAGAGAGAAAGAGCACAAGCAAGGTGTAGGGGCAGAGAGAGACAGAGAATCCCAACCAGGCTTTGCACTGTCAGCATGGAGCCCAGTGCAGGGATGCACTCATGAACCGCAAGATCATGACCTGAGCTAAAGCCAAGAGTGGGACCCTTAACCAACTGAGCCACCCAGGCACCCTGCCCCAGAATTAATATTAAAATGTTTGTATTAGCCCATCTAATCTACCGATTCAGTGCAATCCCTATCAAAATGCCAGCAGTATTTTTCACAAAACCAGAACAAATAATACTAAATTTATATGGGACCACACAAATGACCCTGAATAGATAAAGAAATCCTGACAAAGAACAAAGCATGGAAGTACCACAATCCCAGCTTTCAAGATATGCTACAAAGCTGTAGTAATCCAAACAGTGTGGTACTGACACAAAAATAGATGTGTAGATCAATGTAACACACCTGAGAGCTCAAAATAAACCCATGATGATATGGTCACTTAATCTTTGACAAAGGAAGCAAGAATATACAATGAAGAAAGGCAGATCTCTTCAACAAATGGTGTTGGGAAACTCGACAGCCACATGAAAAAGAATGAAACTGGGCTACTTCCTTTCACCATACATAGGAAAAAACTCAAGATGGATTAAAGACCCAAATGTGAGACCTGAAACCATAAAGACACCTAGAAGAGAACTGGGACCCCTAGGTGTCTCAGTTAGTTAAGCGCTGACTTCAGCTCAGGTCATGATCTCACGGGTTCATGAATTCAAGCCTTGCATCGGGTTCACTGCCGTCAGCCCAGAGTCTTCCTCAGATCCTCTGTCTCCACTCTCTCTGCCCTTCTCCTACTGTTACTCTCTCTCTCAAAAATAAACAAACATAAAAAAAAACCTAAAAATAGAAATACCATGGGGTGCCTGGGTGGCTCAGTCAGTTAAGCATCCTGACTTTGGCTCAGGTCGAGGTGTGCATTGGGGTCTCTGCTGTCAGCACAGAGCCCACTTCGGATCCTGTCTCCCTGTCTCTCTTCCCCTCCTCTGTTTGCTTGCGCACATGTGCTGTCTCAAAAATAAACATCAGAGGGGCACCTAGGGGGCTCAGTCAATTAAGCGTCAGACTTCGGCTCAGGTCATGATCTCACAGTTTGTGGGTTCAAGCTCCACATCAGACTCTGTGCCGGCAGCTCAGAGCCTGGAGCCTCCTTCAGATTCTGTGTCTGCCCCTCCCCTGCTCATGCTCTGTCTCTCAATAAAAAATAAAACCATTAAAAAAATTTTAATAATAAATAAAAATTAGGAAAAAGAATACCATACAATCCAATAATTCCACTACAAGGTATTTAACCAAAAAAATGAAAACACTAATTTGAGAGGATATATGCATCCCTGTGTTTATTGCAGTATTGCTTACAATAGCCAAGGTATGGAAGCAGCCCAAGTGCCCATCAGCAGATGAATGGGTAAGGAAGATCTGGTGTGTAGGTATACACATACACAAACTGGAATATTATATAGCCATAAAAAAGAATGTGATCATACCATTTGTGATGACATTGTGATCACTGTTATACACCTGACACTAATATAACATTGTTTCAACTATACTCAAAATATAGATAGATCTTAAATGCTTATGCAGGGGCACCTGGGTGGCTCAGTCAGTTGAGTGTCTGTCTCTTAATTTCAGCTTAGGTCATGATCCCACAGTTCCTAGGTTTGAGCCCCATATCGGGCTCTATGCTGACAGCATGGAGCCTGCTTGGGATTCTTTATCTGCCCCTCCCCTGCTTGTGCTGTTTCTGTCTCTATCAAAACAAATAAATAAACCTTAAAAAATAAGTGATTCCTAAAAAATGTGTTAAATGCTTATAGAGCTATTGTTCAATACCTTTTATGTGCACAACATTGTATTAAATCCCACTGAGGAAGAGAAATTCTCTTTTATTAGTACTTATTAATGTTTATTTTTGAGAGAGAGCGCATGTGCATGCACAAAAGCAGAGGAGAGGCAAAGAAAGAGGGGGACAGAGGATTGGAAATACGCCCGGAGCTGTCAGCACAGAGCCTAACACAAAGCTTGAAGTCAAGAATCATGAGATCATGACCTGAACCAAGGCTGGTCGCTCAAACTACTGAACCACCCAGATGCCCCAAAACATTTCTCTTTTAAAATTTAGGTAGAAGATACTCTTCTCTGAAGAAGTTTTTACATAAGTAGAAACCATAAGAAGAATTAAAAACAAAAATTTTTTTTTAATGTTTTATCTATTTCCGAGAGAGAGACAGTGTGAGCAGGGGAGAGTCAGAGAGAGAAGGAGACACAGAATCTGAAAGGGGCTCCATTCTCTGAGCTGGCTGTCAGCAGAGCCTGACACGGGGCTCGAACCCATGAGTCAGGAGATCATGACGTGAGCCGAAGTCGGACGCCCAGCCAACTGAGCCACCCAGGTGCCCCAAGAAGAATTTTTTTAAATGTTTATTTATTTTGAGAAGAGAGAGTGGGAGACAGAGAATCCCAAGCAGACTCCACACTGTCAGCACAGAGCCCGATATGGGGATCCATCTCACAAACCATGAGATCATGACCTGAGCTGAAATCAACAGTCAGATGCTTAACCTAGTGAGCCACCTAGGTGCTCCACATAAGAATTATTAGACTCACACATATGAAGCATTTGACACACTTAAACAGCGTTAGGAGATGACCTAATGTACAAATGCTTAGTCGAGATGAATACTGCAAGAACTTGAGGATGTGGCAGGGCTTGTGGTCTGGAATGAGTACACATTAATGGGTGAGATGCCCCAAGGTTAGGCCTGAATAATCGGCAGGATCTGAATAGGTACAGAGGTTATGAAACTTCCAAGTGAGAGGCGACACGTATGTGTCTTCTGATTTGGGAATTAGCAATCTGCCAGTTTTTCACTTGAGAAAGCTGTTGAGTTGACCAATCAAGGATAATTTCTTTGAATGTCATCAGGCTGTAAACCCTGTGGAAGCGGCATTGGTGACGTGGCGGTCTGCAAAGGAGATGGTATTTGAAGGGGGCCCCCTTCCATGGATCTTGGAGCCCTCCCGATTCTTTTTGGAGTTGAGTATGGAGAAGTCAGAGAAAATTGAGTTAACACAAGTCCGGCTGCCAGCTAAGCGAAAACAGAACCAGTACATCTACCGGGTCCAGTGTCTGGATTTAGGGGAACAAGTAAGGAGGAAAATACTTTTTCCCTTAATGTTTCTTTTAGCAATTACACTCCAAATCTTTTGTACTTCTAGCCATTCCTTTTCAGATTCTTTTTTTTTTTAATGCTTATTTATGTATATTTGAGAAAGAGAGTGAACGGGGGAGGGGCAGAGGTAGAAAGAGGGAGAGAATCTCAGTCTTTGCACCACCAGTGCAGAGCCTGACACGGTGCTCAAACTCAAACTGAGATCATGAGCCAAAATCAAGAGTCAGATGCTTAACCAACAGATGCAAGGAGGGAGGTTAGAGTGTCATCTGTCAGCAATTTGACTGTTTAGCAGTTGTGAGTGGTGAGCAGTTTTGAAGAACCAGTTAGAACTGTGCAGATAAGATAGCATATTGCCCTTTATCAGTTCAGTTAGTTTTATTATTTTAGAGATAGTGAGGGATCCACCCAGCTACACGCCCTGCTTCTATCAACACTAGTAACAAAGGTTTGCAGTTTGACTGAGGTTGAGAATTCAGTGTATGACTCTGTGCAATCAGCCCACAAGGAATTGATACGTGATTTTAATCAATAAGAACTGCACTGCTTTTTAAAATCTCTCATGAAGGTTGTCATGTGTGGCTGGCTGTCGGCGTCATAGTCGTCACCCCGTAGGAGCCCGCTAGCCTTTAATCTCCATGTTCTGTTACTCACTTGGTGCTTCCACCAGAGAAGGGTTGAAACACAAAACAGTTTTTCCACTTTTTACCAACTAAGAACAAAAGATTTGGTGGAAGAAAATACAAGTAATTGCTCAGAATTAGGTTTCTTTTTTTTTTTTTTTCTTTTTTTTTTTTAAATTTTTTTTTTTAATGTTTTTTATTTATTTCTAGGAGAGAGAGAGACAGCGTGAGCAGGGGAGGGTCAGAGAGAGAGGGAGTCACAGACTGAAACAGGCTCCAGGCTCTGAGCTGGCAGTCAGCACAGAGCCCGACGCGGGGCCCGAACCCACGAACCGCGAGATCATGACCTAAGCGAAAGTCGGACGCCCAACCGACTAAGCCACCCAGGCGCCCCTCAGAATTAGGTTTCTTAATGTTCCCTTTGCTTACAAATTTCCACGATATGCTTGTTTCTCTTAGCACAAAGAATTAAGAACTGTGATGATTATGGGGCGCCTGGGTGGCTCAGTCAGTTAAGCTTCCAACTTTGGCTCAAGTCATGATCTCACGGTTCGTGGGTTCGAGCCCTGCGTTGGGCTCTGTGCCGACAGCTCAGAGCCTGGAGCTGCTTCAGATTCTGTGTCTCCCTCTCTCTCTGCCCCTCCCCCACTTGCGCTGTCTCCCTCTCTCTCAGAAATAAATAAAAAACATTAAAGAAAATTTTTTAATAAAAAAAAAGAACTGATGATTATGATGTCCAAGGAGACCCTGCACCAGAGATAGAATGATTCTAACGTGTAGATTTGGCACAACTGACGTCGAGTGCCTACTCATGGTTGCCTCTTGCTCTGCTGTTTCCTTACAGGCTCTGACATTCCGAATTGGAAATCGCCCAGGTGTCCTGAACCCTAGTCCAGCTGTCGAGGCTGTGCAGGTCCGCTTTGTGTGTGCCCACCCTGCCAGCATGGCAGTAACCCCAGTGTACAGAGTGCCAGCTGGTGCCCAGCCATGCCCTCTGCCACAGCACAACAAGCAACTGGTGAGTACAGTGGTGCCATCCAGCTTGGCACTCTTGTCTTATGTGCCTTAGAGATAAATGCTTTGAAGTTTGGCTTTTGTCTTATTAAAGTTAAGGCAACTGTTTTATTTGTTATTCATTCCCTGATAGTGTCTGAAAAGAGATGATTAAACTAGGTTAGAATTGGCTACACTGAGTGACTCAGTGACCTTGCTCCCTGAACACAGGTGCATAGTCAGCTTACAGTTATGGCAACAAACAATGGAGATGTCTCCAAACTTCCAGATAGTTTCATTAATATCTTTCCCTCACAAATGTTTTATTGGCATTATTGGTAAGTAATAGAATTCATCTCTACTTCAGACCCATAAAGAATAATGATAAGCAATAACGTGGCTAGTAGTAGGGAATGAGTAATAAATGAGTTTTCTAACCGAGAAGCTAGAACATCAGACTGTATACTAAGTGAGGCGGACTTTAGTTCCAAACATAGAAGAACAGAAGTCATTTCTTAGTCTGTGTAGAACAGAGCAACCAATTATTCCTGTTTAGAGTCAGAGAAACAGACTCCTAGAAGTAACTTCTCCAAAGTCATAAAGCTACAAAGCAGCACATTCTGTCTGAGTCCAAAGCACTTGTTTTTGACTTTTATACTATTCTGTCTTTTTATTATAAAAGAACAAGAATATGAGTTGTTACAGTTAGGAACTCATTTTTTTTTCAGAACTAAATTCCATATGAAATATTATTTGAAGTTTATAAACAATTTACTTTTTTTAAAAACCACTTAGATGGAGCAGAATAAAAGTTATCTCTATAATTGTCATTCAGTGTCACATTTTTAAAAAAATATTTTTATTTATTTCTAGGAGAGAGAGAGAGACAGTGTGAGCAGGGGAGGGTCAGAGAGAGAGGGAGTCACAGACTCCGAAATAGGCTCCAGGCTCCGAGCTGGCAGTCAGCACAGAGCCCGACGCGGGGCTCGAACCCACGAACCGTGAGATCATGACCTAAGCGAAAGTCGGACGCTTAACCGACTAAGCCACCCAGGCGCCCCTGTTTTATTTATTTCTGAGAGAGAGAGAGAGACAGTGTGAGCAGGGAAGGGTCAGAGAGAGAGGGAGACACAGAATCTGAAGCAGGCTCCAGGCTCTGAGCTGGCCGTCAGCATGGAACCTGACTTGACGTGGGGCTGTAGCCTGACGTGGGGCTCGAACCAACGAACTGTGAGATCACGACCTGAGCCGAAGTTGGACGCTTACTGACTGAGCCACCCAGGCGCCCCAATTTTTTTTTTTAATTTTTTAAATGCTTATTTATTTTTTGAGAGACAGACAGAGCATGAGTGAGGGAGGGGCGGAGGGGAGGGAATCCAAAGCAGGCTCCAGGCTCTGAGCTGTCAGCACAGAGCCCAATGTGGGGCTTGAACTTAGAAACAGTGAGATCATGACCTGAGCCAAAGTCGGACGCTTAACTGACTGAGCTATCCAGGCGCCCCTGAAATAATTTAAAGTTATAAGAAAATTTGCGGGGTGCCTGATTGGCTCAGTCATTGAAGCATTCAACTCTTTTTTTTTTTTTTTAACTTTTATTTAATTTTGAGAGAGAGAGCATGAGCAGGACAGGGGCAGAGAGAGAGGGAGACACAGAATCTGAAGCAGCTCCAGACTCTGAGCTGTCAGCACAGAGCCCGGCACGGAGCTCAAACTCACGAATTGCGAGATCATGACCTGAGCCAAAGTCGGACGCTTAACCAACTGAACCACCCAGGCACCCATGGCATTCAACTCTTGATCTGGGCTCAGGTCATGATCTCATGAGTTCGAACCCCACATCAAGCTCTGGGCTGAAGCCTCAGAGCCTGCTTGGGATTCTGTTTCTCCTTCTCTCTGCCCCTCCCCTGCTTGTCCTACCTCTCTCTCAAAATAAATAAACTTTTGGGGCGCCTGGGTGGCTCAGTCGGTTGAGTGTCCAACTTCGGCTCAGGTCAGAATCTCGTGGTTTGTGGGTTCGAGCCCTTTGTGCTGAGAGCTCAGAGCCTGGAGCTGCTTCAGTTTCTGTGTGTCCTTCTCTCTTTGTTCCTCCCCACTCATACTCTGTCTCTCTCTCTCAAAAATAAATAAATATTTAAAAAAACAATACCCCAGACACACACACTTGGAGGGTGGGAACTTGGAGAGCAGGTAATAGAAATGGTGAATCCAGATGACATGCATCTGCATTCGCTATACCATTCTTTCAGCACATCATTGGTTTGAAAATTGTCAAAGAAAAAAGATTGGGAGGAACATGACCCCTAGCTTCAGGGATATCTTACTGCCTGCTATGTCATTTTTTTCCTTTTTTAAAAAAATTTTGAGAGCGAGAGAGCACAAGTGTGAATATGGGAGGGACAGAGAAAAAGGGAGAGAGAGAATCCCAAGCAGGCTCCATGCTGTCAGCACAGAGCCTGACATGGGGCTTGAACCCATGAACCATGAGATCATGACATGAGCAGAAATCAAGAGTCAGATGCTTAACTGACCAAACCACCCAGGTGCCTTGCTTTTCTTTTCTTTTCTTTCTTTTTTTTTTTTTTTAATGCAGATTCCTGTATCAAGCCTGAGGGACACAGTCCTGGAACTGGCAGTGTTTGATCAACACAGGAGAAAGTTTGATAATTTCAGTTCACTAATGCTAGAATGGAAATCCTCAAATGAAACACTAGCGCATTTTGAAGATTATAATTCAGTAGAGATGGTAGCAAAGGATGATGGCAGTGGACAGACCCGGCTACATGGTATTATGGTGACTTATGAATATTTTCACATAACCTGCCAAGTGTTTCTGCATTATTTATTTCCCTTGAATAATGGTTTATTTTATTTATGTATTTTTTGTGTTTTTTATCATGTTTGTTTATTTTTGAGAGAGAGACAGAGTATGAGCAGGGGAGGGACATAGAGAGAGAGAGAGAGAGGGAGACACAGAATCTGAAGCAGCTCCAGGCTCTGAGCTGTCAGCACAGAGCCCGACGCAGGGCTCGAACCCACAAATCGTGAGATCATGACCTGAGCCAAAGTTGGACACTTAATTGACTGAGCCACCCAGGTGCTCTGGTGACAGTTTTATTTTAGATTTTATCATATGTGTCCTTTCATCTTTGATCATTGTGTGTTTTAGCAGACAAAAATGTAGATTTCCTTGGTTGCAAAGGTAGGGTCTAGGATGCAATGTTTCTCACAAGAACATAAAATTACTTTTTAAATGTATTTATTGCCTATTATTTGTCTAATATGAAAATGTTATTCATTTACTAGAAAATATTTATTGAGGGTCTGTTGCATGTAAGGGCCTGCGCTAGGCACCTGAAGATGCAATGGTACGTGAGATAGTGATGGCCTCTGCCCTCATACACTTTAAACATTACTCCTGTATCAGATGTTTGATGGGCAAGCATGAGGTGCTTTAAGATTTACCAGGAGAACCTAACCTACTTCAGAACAGAGTCGGCTGCCTGAGAAAGTCACACTGACTCTGAGACCTGCAGGGCAGCACAAAGGCGAGACAGAAAGAAGGAGCTGAGTGCGGTGAGTGGGCCCTGCAGACGGGTCAGAGGAGCGGGCAGGGGTTCTGAGCGACCAGCAAGCCCTCATATGAAATCACCCCCCAAGCCTCTGCTGGTGTCACATTTGCTTTCATCCAAGCAGCTCCCGCTGCCCAAAGCAGGGTGAGTGAGGACCACTCGGAGACACGGATGCCAGCAGGCATGGTTCACGGCAGGCTGCTGGTGCGGTGGTCTGCCACAACTCAGTCCCAAAGGGGAAGAAGAAAGGGGTACAAAGGCTAGCTTTTAAATTTCTAGCGTGAGCATTTGGATAGATGGTATATCCATTCATAGAATAAGAAACACTAGAGAAGGCGAAGTAAAGATTCAGCCTTCCCCCCCCGCACAGGGAGCTTCCCCATAGGACAAGTCTAAGAGCTTAGCCAGAGAGCTAATATTCAGGTGTGTGTATACTGTAATGTTCTAATACCATAAAACTATGACACTATAGCAGTATGGTACAGTTAGTGTAAAAAGTGGTAGCAAGGAGGGGTGCTTGGCTGGCTCAGTTGGTTAAGCCACCAGCTCTGGGTTTCAGCTCAGGTCATGATCTCACAGCTTTGTGAGTTCAGGCCCTGCACCAGGCTCTGCGCTGCCAGCTCAGAGCCCGTTTGGGACGCTCTCTCCCTCTCTCTCTGCCCCTCCCCCACTTGCTCTCTATCTCTCTCTCAAAATACATAAACTTAAAAAAATAAATAAATAAAACCTATTTATGTAAAACAATAAAAAATAAACAAATAATAAAGAAGCCGAGAAATAAAGCAGTTGCCCGGGGTCTCTTAGGAATATAGTGGCAGAGTCAACACAAAAACTTAGTTTTCTGTTTCTTGTATCTTCCCCCACAAAGTAGTTTCTCCTCTCTGCAGTAAAACATTATTTGGAAAAAATTAGGGTAAACTTTGGTTTTCTGGAAACACTTTTGTATTCTGTATGTTATTGTTTCTCATGTTATCTCCAGGTCATCAGGTTCTTAAGGTACATCAGTTAAAAGGGACTGTACTTATTGGAGTCAATTTTGTGGGCTATTCAGAGAATAAAAGTCCAAAGGTAAGTGGAGACTATTATCTGAGAGATAGAAATCAGGGGCATCAGGCTGGGTCAGTAGGTTGGGTGTCCGACTTTTGGTTTCAGCTGAGGTTGTGATCCCAGGGTCGTGGGATCAAGCCCCATTCAGGCTCTGCAGTGTGGAGCCTGCTTAAGATTCTCTTTCTCCATCTGTCCCTCTCCCCTGCTCATGTGCACTCTCTCTCTAAAATTTAAAAAAAAAAAAAGAAAGAAAGAAAGAAAAGAGACAGAAATCACTAAAATTTAAGCCTTTAAAAGAAATTTTTTTTAATGTTTACTTTTGAGAAGCAGTGAGAGAGAGAGCACAAGGAAGGGAGGGTCAGAGAGAGAGGGAGACACAGAATCCCAAGCAGCTCCAGGCTCTGAGCTGTCGGCACAGAGCCCGACGCAGGGCTCGAACCCACAGACCATGAGATCTTCTCTCAGCTGAGGAATTAAAAGTTTATACTCATGTTTGTGGTTCCTGTGCATTTCTAGGAACTTTCCAACTCGCCCAGATCTGCGGCTCTAGAGCTGCTCCTGGTAGACGATGTAACTGTAGTGCCAGAGAATGCCACCATCTTTAACCACCCTGACGTGACGGTAGGAGTGGGAGGGTCCAGTGAGATGGGACCTGGGTGGGGGGAGAGCATTCGGTTATTGAGGTTAATGGTATGGCAATAAAAAAAAAAAAGCTCCCTTACGTGTTGAAAATCCGTGAAAAGCATACATAGCACATGTGTAATACCCTGGGTAGTAATACTTTAACAATCATGGTTTTGGTCCATTGACCTTAATCTTTTAATCCCATACCCTTCATCACGTAGCTAGGAGTTACTTTTCTTTGACTTATTTATAAACCGAAGAGACTGGAATATTGTTTCTCCAATCTTTCCATAGGAAATATTTAGCCTTGTGGAAGGATCTGGTTATTTTTCAGTCAATAGCAGTGAGCAGGAACTTGTCACCATCACTTACCTGGAAGCAGAAAGCTCTATCCAGGTGAGTTCTAGAGATAGGTCCCAGGTTGATAGCTCAGATCAAAGCTCGTTCTTATGAGAATGCTTGGGGGGAAATGCCATTGTGTGTCTCAAACTTGTTATAAAGTAACATTTACTCTTTTTTTTAACCTATTACATAGATTCTCCAACCAAAAACGAAGGGGTTTTTTTCCTTCAACTAGCTAGGCAATTTTTGCTTCTGGTGAAAAAACTGAAACACTATAGGAGACATCTAATTGTAAGGTTTTCATTAAAAGAAGGTTTATTTCTATAAATTTCAAAGCACAGAAGTGGGTGGTTACTTCGATGTGTCATTGACTTTATAACCTAAGGATATGACGTTTTAGTCAGGATATGACAACTCATTTATTAAGCTATTTTTGTAGTGAGTATGCCAAGGCATTTGCTTTTAGTTGACTTTTAGTAATAAGAATAATAACTTACATTAACATAAGTGTATATTTCCTTTCCTTCTAAGAGCTCAAAGGAATGTACTTACCTTGGTCACAATGTTTGTTCTGTGGGGGGTGGGGGAGGGGGAGAGTGCTGCATGCAGGCCCCACGCGGGACAGGGCCCCTCGTCCGCCCAGCCGTGCCCCCGGCCCCACCACGCCGGTGATTTCAGCATAAATGGACTGGATTTTCTTCATGAAATACGTTCCCTGTTCAGAGTTAAGAAGCTGGATATGTATGTTGTATTTTGCTTGAATTCAGTCAACGTAAACCTTACTCTTTATCAGTTAGTATATATTGTGCTGTGCCTGAAACCTGTAAGGTCACCTCTCAGTTCCCATCACAAAGGAAGTTAAGTTGTTGTATTTTGTGCTTTTAGTGCAAATAGTTGTTTCGATTATGCTCGGAGCATTGACCCGGCTGCCATCTTCTTCCTTCTAGTTAGTTCCAGTACACTCCGGATTTCTCACCTTGGAGGTCTATGATCTGTGCTTAGCTTCCGTGGGCCCAGCACTGGCCTACCTCAGGGTGTCAGACATACAGGAGCTGGAGCTTGATCTGATTGATAAGGTGAGGCGTTTGCTGTGCTGCGTCAGAGAAGCAGGCCTCCCGTCGCGGAGTCTGCGCAGCTCCTGTGCATGCAGCAGGCCCTCCGGGGACGTCCGTGGAGACACCTGTCTTTGAGGCACAAAGCTCCAGCGTTAGGAGATAAACAGTATTAAAGAGCAGCTAAACTAGCACGTGTGGGTTAGGGCTATTTGATCAAAGCCGGACCAGGAGCATTCAGCACAACACAGCTTGTCACCCTCACAAAGGGTTAGACTGTCCTTGGTGAATGACACACTTCTACTAAAATTACCTTTCTTTTTTAACCACTAGGTTGAAATAGGTAAAACTGTGCTAGTAACCGTGAGGGCTCTTGGCTCTTCCAAACGCCCATTCCGAAATAAATACTTCAGAAACATGGAGCTTAAACTGCAGTTGGCTTCGGCCATCGTCACCCTGACGTGAGTGCCACCTCAACACCCCCTTCTCCCCAGGCTGAGCACTGATCACTCACTCTCCCTGTGTTCTTCTCACCTTCTGTGTCACAGGGCCTTTCACCTCGTACTCTCCCCATATCCGGCTCTGCACAAAGTCCCCCTTCCACGTCCTCAGTTGTGTTTTGTGGGACAAACTCACACATGTCATGAATATTTCTTATTTTTTTTATTATTTTTTATTTTTTTTTAATGTTTTTATTTTATTTATTTCTAGGAGAGAGAGAGACTGCGTGAGCAGGGGAGGGTCAGAGAGAGAGGGAGTCACAGACTGAAACAGGCTCCAGGCTCTGAGCTGGCAGTCAGCACAGAGCCTGACGCGGGGCCCGAACCCACGAACCGCGAGATCATGACCTAAGCGAAAGTCGGACGCTTAACCGACTAAGCCACCCAGGCGCCCCTGTCATGAATATTTCTATTTCATGAAACTTCTTGGATGATATCCCCTGGGGTGCTTCAGGACAGCGGGGCTGCAGATCTGTCCCCCAAAGCAGACATGCTGGCACTCCTCTCTGCAAAGGGGGTGCAGAAATTCCAAGGCGGTTTAATATTTGCAGTTTTGCCAGTCTTATCTTGACATTGGCCTTATTCCTTTGGAGCCTTAGAACAAATATTTGGCCTTCAGGAACTTCCTGCCTTTGCCATGAACTTTGTCTTGACTCTGGAAATTTATTTTCTGGCTGTTCCTCTAACTGTAATTAAAATGAACAGAAAATGTTAATTAAGCATCTTAGAAAGAAGCATAACTTGCTACTCTTAAAATCGCATCTTTATCGGGGCGTGCGGATGGCTCAATCGGTTAAGGGTCTGACTTCGGCTCAGGTCATGACCTCACAGTTTGTGAGTCTGAGCCCCTCAAGGGGTTCTCTGCTGTCAGCACGGAGCCCATGTTAGACCTTCTGTCTCCATCTCTCTGCTCTGCCCCCACTCGTGCACGCGCGCACACGCGCTCTCTCTCAAAAATAAAAAGATTTTTAAAAATCAAATCTTTCTTACCTAAAAACACGTGTCTTTGCAGGCTCATGGAGGAGCAGGATAAGTACTCTGAAAATTACATCCTTCGAGCTGTCGCTGTCGGGCAGACCACACTTGTGGCTGTTGCCGGGGACAAGGTGGGGAGGAAATTCACCTCGGCTCCTCGCCACATTGAGGTAAGGAAATCATCTCATCCAAAATTCATACCTCATCTTATTTACCTTATTCATCTTTTTCTGTTTAGTTTGTACAAGTTAAAAATCATTTGATGGAATAAAATGATAGTTGTATAACTATCATTTATTAAACAACATACAGTTGTTTAAACTGTATGTAATTTATTTTAGGTTTTGTTTTTCTGTATGAAAGTAGTATGCTTCTTGTAGAAAATTTGGAAAGCAAAATAAAAATAATAATAATAAAGACACAGAGGGTCGCCTGGGTGGCTCAGTCTGTTAAGCGTCCGACTTCAGCTCAGGTCACGATCTCACGGTTCGTGGGTTCGAGCCTCGCGTCGGGCTCTGTGCTGACAGCTCAGAGCCTGGAGACTGTTTCAGATTCTGTGTCTCCCTCTCTCTCTGACCCTCCCCTGCTCACCCACTCTCTCTCTCTCTCAGAAATAAATAAAAACATTAAAAATTTAAAAAATAATAATACTAAAGACACAGAAAGAAATCACCTATTCCTCTACTCAAGAGGCAACCAGTATTAATATTTTGGTGTATTTCCCTCATTTTCCCCCATGCTTATTTTAACACGGATGAATCATACTGCTTTTTTATCCTAATCTTGTGTCAAAAGTATTTTTTATGTCATTAAAAGCTCGTTGTTGGCCATATGTTGGCAGCTGTCGAAGCTGGGTAATAAGAACCTGAAAGTTCATTTTACTATTCTCTCGCTTTAAAAAAAATTTTTTTTATGTTTATTTATTATTGAGACAGAGAGAAACAGCATGAGTGGGGGAAGAGCAGAGAGAGAGGGAGACACAGAATCCAAAGCAGGCTCCAGGCTCTGAGCTGTCAGCACAGAGCCTGATGCAGGGCTCGAACCCACAAACCGTGAGATCATGACTTGAGACGAAGTTGGACACTTAACCGACTGAGCCACCCAGTTGCCCCTATTCTCTTGCTTTTTATATATGTTTGGAAAAGAAGTTTAAAAAAAAGATAATTATGAACATAACTTTAATGACCACTTTCATTCTAATAAGTGGAAATATAATTTTTAAGCATTCTCGTAATTTTTGCTACTGTAAATAAAATTCATATTTATAAATGAAGTAAAATACATGTCTGTGTATAGGGTTTTTTCCTTAGAATAAGCTGCATGACCATTTATTACGAAATTTACTCTAGCGCATCCCTCTTGCGTTTCTGTTTTTCTTCTTCAAGGTGTTTCCTCCATTCAGACTTGTTCCAGAGAAAATGACACTGATTCCAACTAACATGATGCAGGTGATGTCAGAGGCAGGAAATACAATTTACCTGTACTCCTCACGCTACTCTGCCCTACCCCAACACAAAACACACCCTGCTTCCTATTGGCCTGCTCGTGTCTACTCCCAGCCACGTACAGCAGGATCAGATAAAGAAGAAAGTTAGTTCTTTCCTCTACCCTAGTGCACAGGGTACAAGCTACCTCTTGGAACCCCATAGATGATGTGTGGCACTTGCATTTCTTCTGCATTTTAGTTGATGTGGGATATAGCTCTTGGGAAGTGGGGGAAGGTAAGAGATCAAGTTGCTTGAACAAAATGTGGGGAAAAGAGAGATGATTTCTCTCCATGTTCCAGGCCTTCACTGGCATGTTTAAATTCCAGGTAATGTCTGAAGGTGGCCCCCAGCCCCAGTCCATCATTCACTTCTCCATCAGTAACCAGACTGTGGCTGTTGTGAATAGGAGGGGGCAGGTTACAGGGAAGGTAGTTGGCACAGCTGTGGTCCATGGCACCATCCAGACAGTAAATGAAGATACTGGCAAAGTCATTGTGTTTTCCCAGGTATGGGTTCTTTGTTCTGCTCTGCTTCTACTTCTCCATCTGGGAACCATGTTGAGGGGTGTGGGGTGATGAGGAGGAGGGTGTCAGCAATGCAGGAAAACCCTTTGAGTCCTTTACCTTTACCTTAACCCTTTGACAGCCTCTGAACCAAGCATGGGAAATATGTAATCTATAGTTAAAAACCCCACAGAGTATTTGGCATTGTTATAAGACATAGTCCCTCTCCACAACGTATCATTTAGGGAACAATAACAAACACATCTCTAGCACATTTTTTGTTGTTGAGCGTGCCAAATAACCACAGAGTAGTTGCCGTAAGCGCCTCTGCCTACTGTACAGACAGCCCCACTCAGCCCAAGCTTGCTTCCCCTGTCGAGCAGGATGAAGTACACGTTGAGGTGGTTCAGCTAAGGGCCGTTAGGATCCTTGCACCTGCCACTCGACTCATCACAGCGACTGAGGTCAGTCAGGCGGCTCCATTCTCCGTAGTCGGGTAGTGCCAGCTGGGCAGGGCATACAGCACAGCCACACTTCTTTTCAGATGCCAGTTTATGTCATGGGAGTGACCAGTACCCAGACTCCTTTCTCCTTCAGCAATGCCAACCCCGGACTCACATTCCATTGGTCCATGAGCAAAAGGGATGTATTGGATCTGGTACCCAGGCATTCGGAGGTATGAATTTTTGTTTATGATACTACCTTAGGGATGTTGATAGTAAATTTACTTTATTTCATCCTAGGTTTTAGACTGACTCACTTTCTAAACTACCCACTATTACTACTTATCTCCTTTCCCCTTGTTCTGTGAACTCTGGAAACCTGCAAATCATATGAAGAATTCAGTTTGAGTACTCAGATAATGCTATGTAATTTTTAATATTCTTTGCTGGAATGCTGGAAAGCAGCATTTCCTGTAATATGGTATCTGTGAGCATCTAGTTACGTGAGTAACACATTATGAATGCCAAGTATATACACAGGCACACCTCACTGTCCTGTGCTCTGCTTTACTGTGCTTCATGGATACTGTCCTTTTTACAGATGGAAGGTTCGTGGCTACCGCAGTCTGTTGGTGCCATTTCTCTAATTGGATTTGCTCACTCTGTGTCTCTATGTCATATTTTGATAATTCTCACTATATTTCAAACTTTTTCATTTTTTTTCTTTCATAGTTTATTGTCAAGTTGGATTCCATATAACACCCAGTGCTTATCCCAAAATGTGCCCCCCTCCATGCCCATCACCCCCCTTCCCCCTCTCCCCCATCCCCATAAACTTTTTCATTATTATTGTATTTGTTATGGTGATCTGTAATCGGTGAGTATGACTTACTGAAAGTTTAGATGATGATTAGCACTTTTTAACGATAAAGTATTATTGTATATTGTTTTAGAGATAATGCTAGTTATTGTATACCTAATAGACTATAGTATAATGTAAACATAACTTTTATGTGTACTGGGAAACCAGAAAATTTATTTTCTTGCTTTATTGGAATATTTACTTTATTGTGGTTTCTGGTACTGAACCCTCAGCATCTCTGAGGAGCCTGTACTTGGTGATAGAGTGAAAATAGCTTTGATGGGACACCCGGAGGGCTCAGTCAGTGAAGTGTCCAGCTCTTGATTTCGGCCCATGTCATGATCTCACGGCTTACGGGTTCGAGCCCCACATCAGGCTCTGTGTTGAGTGTGAAGACCGCTTGGGATTCTCTCTCTCTCCCCCTCTCTCTCTGCCTCTCTTTCTGTCTCTCAAAATAAATAAACTTTAAAAAAGAAAATAAGTTTGATGTCTCAGTGCACATAGAATTAAGCCTTATTCAGAAACCTGAGAAAGAAAAAGAAAAAGGTGAATGCTGCTGACTAACTTTACCTCGGTTACAACATTGTCGCCTGATTGTCGGTTTGAGAGAACCCACCCAAGGTGGTCTGGGCACCGTGGCAGCCGCCCAGGTCCTTGGAAGGAAGAACCCATGGCCGAGTTACCCAGTAGGTCATGACTCAGTACCCACAAAAACAAAGAATCAGAGGTGGACCTTGGGAGGGAGCAGATGGGTTACAGGAGCTGTAATTCATAAGGCATTTCTGGGGCCAGCTAAAAGGAAAAGTCAAATCTGAAAAACAGCTACAAAATCTATTTGCAATTCTTCTAAAAATACCCTGGATCTGACATCTAGGGAAACTTCGTCTGTCATGGACTTCCCTGAGCCTGACTGTACTTGGAATGCGGAGAGAGGGAACTGGGCTCAGTTGGGCAGAGTTGTGCACAGGGATCCGGCTCTTCCTGACTAGCGGATAGGGGCGGCGTGAAAACGGGCCGGCCTGGGCCTCGCCATCGGTCCTGCTTCTCCCTTCCTCCAGCTTTGCCTGTAGCCCCACTCGCGGGCGCCTGGTGGCTCAGTGGGTTAAGTGTCTGACTCTCCATCTCAGCCCAGGTCGTGAGCTCAACAGTTTGTGGGTTCGAGCCCCACATTGGGCTCGGCACTGATGACATGGAGCCTGCTTGGGATTCTCTCTCCTTCTCCCTCTCTGCCCCTCCCCTGCTCGCTCTCCCTCACAATAAATAAAAACCTTAAAAAGAAATTTTAAAAAATAAAATATAAATGAAGCACCACTCTTTCCTCCAGGAGAATAAATGGTTGAGAGCCACGCAGAGTTTCTTCTCCTTCCTCAGACCCTGCACAGAAGAACCAGGGGGTGAAATGGCAAGAGAAAAGTCTCCAGTGCACCGCATGTGGGGGGTGCCCTGCACTGTGGTGTCACCGTGCAGAGAGTCACTTAGATCAAACAGTTATCAATTATAAACCACTTGCTTTAGTGTAAGACTTCCTTCCAGACAACTGACTGAAATCCACATAAAAGAAAAGGGAATTTTTATGTAGGGGAGGAGGGAAAGGTGATTTTGGAACTTGGGACTCTGTGTGAATCAGGAGAGCTAGAAGAAAGGTCTTGAGGGCTCTAGACAGCGAAAAGGCAGGAGAGAGAGGAAATGAAGCAACTGCCTGAAAGGTAGGCAGGTGTCCACTTCGTGTCGGCCCCGCCTTCCCGATGGCCTTGTTCAGTCTGGGCCAGAATGGCGAGTGAGGCGGTGGGGAGGTGGTGTGTGAATGTGAGTCCTGAATGTGGGTCCTGAAGCCCGAGCTCTCCTTTCTCACCCTCTTGCTTCCTTGCCCCCACTCTGAACCCCACGGGTAGATTGCCTCACTTCTCCCAGTCCAGGTCCTACTATCTGAACCCATTTAGGAATCCCTTCCTTCATGTCCGTTCCTCTGTCAGTGGACTGACTTTCAGGATAACATGAGACCCTCACAGAGGCTTGCCGGAAGTATTGAGTGCAACACAGAGTTCACTTTAGGGGTGACTGTGTTGCTGGGAATTTGAAAAGAAATAACTCTGAAAATGATCGTTGGTACTCTAGTTCTTTCCTATAGATGTACCTACCGCCTGTTTTCCTTATTGTTACAGCACAGAGGGACGGGCACAGTGATAATGAATATTTCTTCTTCTTTTTTTTTTTAATATATTTTTATTTATTTCTAGGAGAGAGAGAGACAGCATGAGCAGGGGAGGGTCAGAGAGAGAGGGAGACACAGACTCCGAAATAGGCTCCAGGCTCCGAGCTGGCAGTCAGCACAGAGCCCGACGCGGGGCTCGAACCCGCGAACCGCGAGATCGTGACCTAAGCGAAAGTCGGACGCTTAACCGACTAAGCCACCCAGGCGCCCCTCTTCTTTTTTAATTTCTAAATGTTTATATTTGAGAGAGAGAGAGACAGACAGAACACACAAGCAGGGGAGGGGCAGAGAGAGAGGGAGACAGAATCCAAAGCAGGCTCCAGGCTCTGAGCTGTCAGCACAGAGCCTGCGTGGGGCTCAAACCCATGAACCACAAGACCATGACCTGAGGAGAAATTGGACGCTCAACCAACTGAGCCCCCCCGGCGCCTCAATTAATGAATATTTCTTAATCCATTTCTGTTTTCTAGGTTTTCCTACAGCTCCCAGTAGAGAATAACTTTGCAATGGCTGTCCACACAAAAGCAGCTGGTCGGACCAGCATCAGAGTCACTGTCCGGTGTAGGAGCAGCTCCTCTGGGCAGCTTGAAGGCGGTTTGTTGGAACTGTCTGATGAAGTTCAGATACTGGTACGTTCCCAAACATAAAGATTATTTTTACATGTCAAGGAGAAGAAAGTTGTACTCTCTTATCATCCATGAGGAGCCTGGTCTGGATAGAGGTAGAGAAATTGCTAGAGGGAGCCCCAGAACAGGCTTATAGTTTCTAGATCTTTGTCATTCTTGCTAATTGCATCTATATAAGTATTGCTGTTAGAAAGCATAGAGCATTCAGGGAGGGGGACAAAATATAAGAGACTCTTACATACAGAGGACAAACTGAGGGTTGCTGGAGGGGCAGTGGATGGGGGGATGGGCTAAATGGACAGGGGGATTAAGGAGGACACTTGTTGGGATGAGCACTGGGTGTTAAACATAAGGGATGAATCCTCCCTCTCTGTCCCTCACCCACTCACAGTCTGTCTCTCTCTCTCAAAAATAAATAATAAAATATGAAAAAAATTTGCAACATGGAATGAATCACGAGAATTTGCTCCTGAATCATCATTGTACTATATGCTAACTAACTTGGATGTAAATTAAAAATAGAGAAAGAAGGGGCGCCTGGGTGGCTTAGTCAGTTAAGCTTCCGACTTTCGCTTAGGTCATGATCTCGCGGTTCGTGGGTTCGAGCCCCGCGTCGGGCTCTGTGCTGACTGCCAGCTCAGAGCCTGGAGCCTATTTCAGAGTCTGTGACTCCCTCTCTCTCTGACCCTCCCCTGCTCACGCTGTCTCTCTCTCTCTCTCCTAGAAATAAATAATTAATTAAAAAGAACGATAAAAAAAATAAAGAAATAAAAGGAAAGAAAGAAAGAAACTAACTCGGATGTAAATTTAAAGAAAGAAATAAAAGGAAAGTGTAGATAAAAGGAAATAAATAAATAAATAAACTAACTTGGATGTAAATTAAAAAGAAAGAAAGAAAAGGAAAGTATAGAACATGCACTCCCCTCAACTCCCCACACAATGAACATAGGATATGAAGCCATAATAACTAAAGGGATTCATTTCTTTTTTTTTTTTTAATATTTTTATTTATTTCTAGGAGAGAGAGAGAGAGAGACAGCGTGAGCAGGGGAGGGTCAGAGAGAGAGGGAGTCACAGACTCCGAAACAGGCTCCAGGCTCTGAGCTGGCAGTCAGCACAGAGCCCGACGCGGGGCTCGAACCCACGAACCGCGAGATCATGACCTAAGCGAAAGTCGGACGCTTAACCGACTAAGCCACCCAGGCGCCCCTAAAGGGATTCATTTCTGAAGTGCTCTGCCTGACACGGCTGTTAGGACACCATGCACTTAGATGCATTCACAGCTTTAGAAGGAGATGTAAGCCTAACTTCCGGAAAGGTAGAAGGGCACAGATGGTTGGTTTCTACAGGTGTTCTCAGGCTGAAAGCTAACTGGCCCTGTTGGTGTTAGAGTTCAAAAGAAAAATTGGCATTTGTGGGGAGCAAATAAGTTTCTCTACCTCTGAATTTGGGCCTAATTTTTTCTTTCTTTTTTTTTTTTTTCTTTTTCTTTTTCTTTTTCTTTTTCTATTTCTACTTTATTCCTTTATTTTGGCTTTGTTTCTCTGGTTCAATGAGGGGCAGAGGAAAGAGCACTTTATTAGCAAGTAGAGAACCTGAATAGTGTCCTTTGCTGATTTGTTATAGGTTTTTTGTTCTCAAATCCCTTTCCAGGTTACCAGAGCTAAAATTAGAAATTTCAGAATTATTTTATGCTTAGTATCTAAGTGATACAGAGGATGTGGTCCATGTAAATATCGTCAGAAGCAGGACTAGTATTAGATTTGTGCTCTCGAATACCGAGGTGTGGTTTTTGTTTTGTTTTGTTTTTTGTTTTTAATTTTTTAATTTTTTTTTTTTTAATTTATTTCTGAGAGAGAGAGAGACAGCGTGAGCAGGGGAGGGTCAGAGAGAGAGGAAGACACAGAATCTGAAGCAAGCTCCAGGCTCTGAGCTGGCAGTCAGCACAGAGCCCGACGTGGGGCTCGAACCAACGAACCATGAGATCATGACCTGAGCCAAAGTCAGACGTTTAACTGACTGAGCCACCCAGATGCCCCTACCGAGGTGTGTTTGAAGTGTCTGGCTCAGTGGGAAAGGAGTGTCATGGACCCTTGGCCTGAGCTGATGAGGCAGACGTGGATTTGTAGTTGTCAGTATGTGAGCAAAGTCACTATCGGTCTTCTCCAGAAATGAGGAAGAGCTCATTTTCTCATTATAGGTGTTCGAAAAACTCCAACTGTTCTTTCCAGAGTGCCAGCCTGAGCGAATTCTGATGCCCATGAATTCCCAGCTCAGACTACACACCAACAGGTGAGGAGAATGGAGAAGGGCAGGCCAGCTTGCTAACCTCACCCTCAGGAAAACATTGAACATGGAAAACACTGTTGCCTTCTAGGTGATTTTTCTAACCCACAAATAATTTTTTTTAGTTGTAGTGAAATTCATGTAACACAAAATTAACCATTTTAAGATGGACAATTTGGTGACATTTAGTGTATCACAGTATTGTGTAGCCATCGCCTCTAGTTCCAAAATATTTTCATCATCACCAAAGGATTGACTGTCACGGTCTTTCTCTGTCTTCCCCTCCTCTCAGCCTCTGACAACCACTGCATGGACGTGGATCTCACTCACGTGGAATCAGGCAGTGTGCGGCCTTTTGTGTCAGCTCCTTTCAGTCAGCATGGTTTCTAGGCTCATTTCCTTTATAGCATGTATCGGCATTTCATTCTATTTTATGACTAAGCAATACTCCATGGTATGGATATAACATCTTTAGTTTATCCATTCATTTTTTATTTAACATTTGGGTTGTTTTCACATTTGGCTGTTGTAAATAGTGCTGCTATGAACATTCACATACAACTATTTGTTTGAATACCCGTTTTCAGTCCTTTTAGCTGAATAATTTTTTAATGATAAATATGTGATGGGATTTTATTTTTAAAGACATGGGCAGACCTAAATGTGTAAGACAGGAAGCCATCAAAATCCTAGAGGAGAAAACAGGCAAAACCTCTCTGACCTCGGTTGCAGCAACTTCTTACTCAACATGTCCCTGGAGGCAAGGGAAATAAAAGTAAAAACTTTTGGGACCTCATCAAGATAAAAAGTTTCTTCACAGCAAAGGAAACAATCAGCAAAACTAAAAGGCAACTGATGAAATGGGAGAAGATATTTGAAAATGACATATCAGGTGAAGGGTTAGTATCCAAATTCTTCAAAGAACTTATCAAAGTCAACACCCAAAAAAAACAAAGAATCCAGTAAAGAAATGGGCAAAAGATATGAATAGACACTTTTCCAAAGAAGACATCCAGATGGCTAACAGACACATGAAAAAATGCTCAACATCACTCATCATCAGGGAAATACAAGTCAAAACCACAATGAGATACTACCTCATGCCAGCCAGAATGGGCAAAATTAATAACTCAGGCAATGACAGATGTTGGCTAGGATGAGGAGAAAGAAGAACCCTTTTGCATTGCTGGTGGTTAAGCGTCTGACTTAGGCTCGGGTCATGATCTCAGTGTTCATGGGTTCAAGCCTCACGTTGTGCTCTGTGCTGACAGCTCAGAGCCTGGAGCCTGTTTCAGATTCTGTGTCTCCCTCTCTCTCTGACCCTCCCCTTCTTACACTGTCTCTCCCTCTCCCTCTCTCTCAGAAATAAATTTTAAAAATAAGAAAGAAAAGAAAAGAAAGAAAAGAAAGAAAGAAAGAAAGAAAGAAAGAAAGAAAGAAAGAAAGAAAGAAAGAAAGAAAGAAAAAAGAAAGAAAGAAAAGAAAAGAAAGAAAAGAAAGAAAGAAAGAAAGAAAGAAAGAAAGAAAGAAAGAAAGAAAAAAGAAAAGAAAAGAAAAGAAAAGAAAAGAAAAGAAAAGAAAAGAAAAGAAAGAAAGAACATTTTAAAAAATTAAAAATAGAACTATCCTATGACCCAGCAATTTCACTACTAGGGATGTATCCAAAGGATACAGGTATGCTGTTTCAAAGGGGCACATGAACCCCAATGTTTATAGCAGCACTATTGATAATAGCCAAAGTTTGGAAAGAGCCCAAATGTCCATCGATGGATGAATGGATAAAGAAGATGTGGCACACGCACACACACATATACATACATACATGGAGTATTACTAGGCAATCAAAAAGAATGAAATCTTGCCATTTGCAACAATGTGGATGGAACTAGAGTGTATTGTGCTAAGTAAAATTAGAGAAAGATAAATATATGACTTCATTCTTATGTGGAATTCAAGATACAAAACAGATGAACATGAAGGGAAGCAAAAATAATATAAAAACAGGAAAGGGGGCAAAACATAAGAGACTTTTAAATATAGAAAACAAACTGAGGGTTGGTGGGGAGGTTGGGTGGGGGGATGGACTAAATGGGCAAGAGACATTACGGAGCCCCTCACTGGGAGGAGCACTGGGCGTTGTATGTGGGGCTGAATCATTGGAGTCTACTCCCGAAATCATTATTACACTACATGCTAACTCACTTGGATGTGAATTTTTCTAAAAAAAAAATTTTAATAAATAATAAAAACCTAAAAAAGATAAGAATGAATGAATGAAGACCTGGGCATAATCCAAAGGCAGACTTTTTCTTAAGGAATAAACAAGCACACAACATGGAGACATGCAAGCATTTCCCTCAGATTGCAGCCTCTAATGGGGATCCTGGCAATCCCTACGCCTTTCCGGTCAGAGCCCCCAAGAGATGCCACTTGTTCCATTTGTCCCCTAGGGAAGGAGCCGCTTTTGTGAGTTCCCGTGTCCTCAGGTGTTTCCCTACCCCATCTGTCGTCGAGGAGGACGGCGAAGGGCTCCTGAGAGCCGGCTCCATTGCAGGCACTGCTGTGTTGGAAGTCACTTCTATAGAACCTTTCGGAGTCAACCAAACAACCATAACTGGAGTTCAGGTGAGTTCAGGGACTTACTCAAAAAAATAAAAGTAATTCCGTGGCCCGAAGAGGCAGGTTTCCTGGTTTGAGAACTAGAAACTTCTCTGGAAGTCAGAACAAGCTGTTCAATAAGACACTCTTGACATGGGTATAAGCCATCAAGTTAAAGTAGTCTTTAGGAGGCTTTGTCATAAAAGGGATTAGCCTCAAACTGATACCCTTCTGAGCAGCTTTGGCAAAAGGATGTGCCACAAGGGTAGAGCTATTGCTATCAAAATTAGGCTTTGTTATTTGAATTTAAAAATTTAGTCTAGGGGCGCCTGGGTGGCTTAGTCGGTTAAGTGTCCGACTTTCACTTAGGTCATGATCTCGCGGTTCGTGGGTTCGAGCCCCGCGTCGGGCTCTGTGCTGACTGCCAGCTCAGAGCCTGGAGCCTGTTTCGGAGTCTGTGTCTCCCTCTCTCTCTGACCCTCCCCTGCTCACGCTGTCTCTCTCTCTCTCTCCTAGAAATAAATAAAACATTTAAAAAAAAAAATAAAAAAATAAAAATTTAGTCTAACACACAAAAAAATACTTTAAGCGTCAAACATCTCCCATATTCCAGCCGCTGTGTTGGTTCTCTCGTATATTCTGTCTTCTCATGAGCACCGAAACCCCGTGAGGTCAGCATCGCTGTCTGCACTAAGCTGATGGTAAATCTGAGAATTAGCACGGGTAACTTTGAGGGATGGAGCGGGGGTGCAAAGCTGGACTCTGTTGCTGCTTCACACCTCATCTTGCATGGTATGAAACACAGGCTGCTGTACCCCTGAGGAATGACCAGTTGTGTAGCAATAAGTATGGAGCCCTCCGTACGAAACAGATGAAGTGCATGCAGTCTTTTCCTCAGGAAGCCCCAGCATCTCTCCGTACTCCTGCAGCTTAATAGTCATGGAGCCATTTCCTGTACCGTCCCAATTCGTACCACTCTGATTTAAGTCCTCTCAGATCAGGAGCTGCTTCCTGTGAAAGCAGCACACTGTTTATTGTGGACTGTTGACTTCAGAATCCATCACTGCTCCTCTCCAATGATCCTTCCCCCACAGGTGGCACCGGTGACATACCTGCGGGTGAGCAGCCAACCCAAGCTGTACACGGCCCACGGGAGGACCCTGCCAGCCTTTCCCGTGGGCATGTCTCTCACCTTCGTCGTCCAGTTTTATAGTAGCATCGGAGAGAAATTCCACACACACAACACCCAGCTTCATCTGGCTCTGAACAGGTGTGGGGTCCAAAGAGTGGTGTGCGTGCTGTGGTGGAAATCGTGCGGGTGGGCCAGGGTTATACAGTGTAGCTCCAGTAAATCCCTCTCATGCTCTCTACTCAGATTCTGAGCTTTAGTTTTTTCATTAGGATGGAAAACACTAGAATGTTGGTTGTTTAATGAAGAAGAATTTCAGAGTGTCTTGAATCTTTCAATCCCTAGTTCACACAAAGCCCCCATAGGGAGCTAGCTGGAGTAGTATTATCAAAAATCTGCACGAGAGAGGCGCCTGGCTGGCTCAGGTGGGCATCTGACTCTTGATTTCGGCTCAGGTCATGATCTTATCGTTTGGAGGATCAAGCCCCACCCCACGTCGAGGTCTGTGCTAAGGAGCCTGCTTGGGATCCTTTCTCCCCTCTCCCTGCCCCTTCCCCACTTGTGTGCATTCTCTCTCAAAATAAGTAAACTTAAAAAAAAAAAAAAAGCCAGGAACACCTGGGTGGCTCAGTCGGTTGGGCGGGCAACTTCAGCTCAGGTCATGATCTCACGGTTCGTGGAGTCAAGCTCCGCGTTGCTCTCTGTGCTGACAGCTCAGAGCCTAGAGCTTGTTTCAGATTTTGTGTCTCCCTCTCTCTCTGACCCTCCCCTGCTCATGCTGTCTCTCTCTCAGAAATAAATTAAAAAAAAAAAAAGTTAAAAATTAAAAAAAAAAAAAAAGCTGTGCTTGAAAACAAATTCTCAATGAAAAAAAAAGGGCTTACTTATTTCAGAGTCTGTGTCTCCCTCTCTCTCTGACCCTCCCCTGCTCACGCTGTATCTCTCTCTCCTAGAAATAAATAAAAATATTTAAAAAAAAAAGGGCTTACTAGCTACTCTATATATGAAGTTAATAGACCTGATCCCTGGCTACCCCTTGCTTGCCCTCCACCATCAAATTCTTTCTCAGTGCACCTGGCTGGCTCACTCAGTGGAACATGTGACTCTTGATCTCAGGGTTGTGAGTTCAAGCCCCACGTAGGGTGTCGAGATCACTTAGATAAATAAAAAAACTTTAAAAAAAAGAATTCCTTCTGAACCTTTGAGCTGTTGAAGAGGAGATGCTGTGGTCAGCTCTGCCACCAGAGCAGTGTCCCAACAATGATCTTTCAGAGATTTCTACCTTTCTTGTCTCCTTTCAGAGATGACCTGCTGCTGATTGGGCCAGGGAATAGGAACTACACTTATGTGGCTCAGGCCGTGAACACGGGGGTGACACTTGTGGGAATCTGGGACCGGAGGCACCCAGGTGTGGCAGATTATGTCCCTGTTGCTGTGGAGCACGCCATCGAGCCAGATACCCAGCTCACCTTTGTTGGAGACGTCATCTGTTTCAGGACTTACCTCCTCAACCATGATGGTGAGGACACCTTCCCTTTCTAATTGCACAGCTGACCGGATGAGAAAGCACTCATCCCTTAGATAATTTTTTCAAAATGATTTTCTTTCTTTTATTTTTTTTATGTTTATTTATTTTTGAGAGAGAGAGAGCGGCGAGTAGGGGAGGGGCAGAGAGAGAGAGAGACACAGAATCTGAAGCAGGCTCCAGGCTCCGAGCTGTCAGCACAGAGCCCGACGCGGGGCTCGAACCCACGAACCATGAGATCATGACCTGAGCCGAAGTCGAAGGCTTAACCGACTGAGCCACCCAGGCGCCCCTCAAAATGATTTTCAATCTGAAGACCTAAGGGCGCCTGGCTGGCTCAGTCGGTATAGCATATGGCTCTTGATCTTGGGGTTATAGTTTCGAGCCCCACAATGGGTGTAGAGATTACTTAAAGAAATAAAAATCTTTTTTTTTTTTTTTTAAAGAAATAAAAATCTTAAAATATCTGAGGGCCGGGGTGCCTGGGTGGCTTAGTTGGTTAAGCGTCCGACTTTCGCTTAGGTCATGATCTCACGGTTCGTGGGTTCGAGCCCCGCGTCAGGCTCTGTGCTGACTGCCAGCTCAGAGCCTGGAGCCTGCTTCAGTCTGTGACTCCCTCTCTCTCTGACCCTCCCCTGCTCACGCTGTCTCTCTCTCTGTCTCCTAGAAATAAATAAACATTTAAAAAAAAAAATCTGAGGGCCTTTCTGAGAAAGAAAAATTTGTACATGTTAACTGATAGTTCTGCTTATTGCCCAATTCTCTCAGAAGCCAGCCGTTTGGAATCAGCCAGGAATATTGATCATGCACCTCCTGAGCACATAGCTTGCTGTATTATTGTGTAGACATTACAGTTACCTGGACTTCTCCTCCATTCCTGGCCTCTGAAGGGAGGTAGTTGATAAACTGAAGAGCAGTAAAGGATGGAAGGAAAGGAAGGAAAGGGCAATAAGGCTTTAGTTCCTAGAACTGACTGTGAATACACAGCTTTGTGAGGGACATTTGAAGACCTCAAATATAGGCTTAAATATATCATCACTGTAATAAGGTTTGGCTCTGTACTGGGCTGAACTATACTGTTGATCAGCAAATGGTTTCTGTCCTCAGAAGTACTGTTGAGTTCAGGAAGATCAGTCTTTGGTCAGGAAATGAGTATTAATTCTCTGGGTTTGCAAAAAGCATATTGCAAAGTGGGGTACCCTGCCTGAGTGTGTACTTCAAAATCATCCATCCAAGTTGGACTGGCAGGGATGGTATCGGGAGCTTTGTAAACTCTTCCGGGAACTGTGGATTCCTGTGTATGAGTACAGTGAGGTAATGTGGGGCCAGACTCTGTATATTTAGGGCCTGATGCAGGGAGCGGCCACTCAGCCCAGGTGAGGCCCCCCAGTCCCGTAACAACTGACTTGCAGGCAACCACTACCAACACAGAATCCAGGGCCAGTGAGCTAATCCTGCTTTACGGTTGACAGAGTTACAATCACTAAGAGATGATTGTTCATCTCTTGTCAGTGAAACAACATTTTCACTTCACCCCTTCACTAGGTTTTGTCATAATTGTCCCTCTATCTTCTATTCTGGAATTATTTGAGAATCCTGAATCTATACTGCTTTGGATGACCAAATGCCAGGATCCATGATCTAACACAAACTCAAGGTCGCGTTCCTCTGCCGCCTTGACACTTAAGCCAAAGCAACAAAACTTCTCTCCTGCCAGTCTTGCAGTCTTCTGCTGGTTTCTGTCCATTAGTAGCTGACAGAGAATTACCCCTGTGTGTATAGTTTTTCTTTTTCCTAAGGAAAACAGTTATGGTCTCCAACTAAGTAGCTTCTTCTGTGATTCTGAAGGCCAGTAGTTCTTGTTTTATTTTGTGGGTATGATGGCGCACGAAGGGGAGCCTGACATTAGGAAAATCAAGTTTCTCTTCAAAGGTAGATGTTCTCCTAGGAAGAGAGATCTGTGTGCTTGAATGGTCTACTGATTGGGAATCTTAATACGGTTAGAATGACCACCAACTTCTATCAGAGTTTGCAGCCTTGTGCTTTCTCTTATTTTTTCCTAGGTGAACCTGGCACATGGATGATTTCTGCTAACAACGTCCTGCAGACAGACACTGACACTGGGGTGGGCGTGGCCAGGAGTCCGGGAACAGCAACCATATTTCATGACATCCCAGGAGTGGTGAAAACATATCGAGAGGTAACCCATCAAGGCCAGGATGACAATTTCCATATTTGGGGATATGCATATAGAAAACACGTTCAGGGGGGTGGGGGGTGGGGAGGGAATGCCTGGCAGGCTCAGTTGGTAGAGCATGTGATTCTTGATCTTGAGGCTGTGAGTTTGAGCCCCATGTTGGGTGTAGAGATTACTTAAAAAAAATAAATAAAATCTTAAAAAAGAAAGAGAGAGAGAAGAAAGGGAGGGAGGGAGGAGGAAAGGAAGGGTGGATGGATGGAAGGAATGATGGAAGGAAACAAGTAAACACATCCTGGGAAAAGATATATACTCACATGTCAAATATGAAGCTAGCTAGAAAACTTTATTGGAACACAAAGCTAAATAGTGATTTGGATTCTTAACCAGGAAAAAAAAAATAAAAGGATTCTTAACAGGAAAATGACTAGTGTGATTTTATACTTTAAAATATAAATATCACAGTGAGGGTACCTGGGTGGCTCAGTGAATTAAATTTCCGGGTTTTGTTTTGTTTTTTTAATTTATTTCTGAGAGAGAGAGAGAGACAGTGTGAGCAGGGGAGGGTCAGAGAGAGAGGAAGACACAGAATCCCAAACAGGCTCCAGGCTCTGAGCTGTAAGCACAGAGCCCAACGTGGGGCCCGAACCCACGAACCGTGAGATCATGACCTGAGCCGAGGTTGGACGCTTAACCGACTGAGCGACCCAGGTGCCCCTAAACTTCCAAGTCTTGATTTTGGCTCAAGTGGTGATCTCACAGTTCGTGAGTTTGAGCTCCGCATCGGCCTCGGCACAGTCAGTGTGGATTCTCTCTCTCTGCCCCTCCCCTGCTCACATTCTATTTCTCAAAATAAATAACAAAATAACTTAATAATAAAAGAACACAAAAAAATTAAAATATCACTGTCACTGGTCGGTGCTTGACCACAGGGGCAAGGGTCAAAGCTGGGAAGCTCTTCTTGCGTTGGTCCAGGTGAGATATGATGGTGGATGGGGCACCAGGCTGGTACCAGTAGGTGGTGAAAAGTTGATCAGATTCTGATCGGGTAGAACCAGTAGAATTTCCTGACAGATTATATAAAATGAATGTGAGAGAATCAAGAATGACTTCAGGTTTAAGAGAAAAAATGACTTCAGGTTTTTGAATGAATAAAAGGACAGAATTGCCACCCACTGAAATGCAGGTGAAACGGTTTTGGTGAGAAGAGGAGTTAGTCTGGGGCATGTAAAGCGGAGTGTCAGTCTACTCGATGTCAGATGGATGTGAGACAGCTGGACGGAAAGACCGAGAGTCACTGGCCCAGAGGGGACAGATCCACGTGATTGCCATGATTGCCGAGAGAGAGAATGTAAATAAAGGGAGGGTACCGGTGCTCTGGGAACACTCCAGTATTGAGGACTCTGAGAAAGGAAGAGCAGCCAACAAGAGAGACACAAAAAACAACTAGGGAAGTGGGAGAAAAACTCAAGATATTGGTGTCCTGGAAGCCAAGTGAAGAAAGTACAGGTTTCCCCCACTGTCTGAGAGTACACTGTTCTCTGAAACATCTTGTGGGAATTTTTTGGCATATTATTTATTTATTTATTTTGAGAGAATATGAGCAGGGGAGGGGCAAAGAGAGAGAGGGGAGAGACTGAATCCCAGGCAGGCTCCATGCCATCCGTGTTGGAACCCCACGCAAGGCTCCATCTCACGAATTAGGAGATCATGACCTGTGTGGAAACCAAGAGTTGGTTCAATGGACTCAATGGACTGAGCCACCCAGACGCCCTCAATGGAAACATTTTGTAAGCCAGAAATGGCATAAAGCAAAGAAAGAAGCAATTACTATTTATTTCTATAGAAAAAAATGAGCATTCCCAGACCCCCAAAAAAAAAAAAAATCAATTCTCTTAGGTTTTTCTTTTTCTTTCTTAGTTTTTTTAACATTTATTTATTTTTGAGAGAGAGAGACACAGCATAGGCATGGGAGGGGCAGAGAGAGAGGGAGACACAGGATCCGAAGCAGGCTCTAGGCTCCGAGCTGTCAGCACACAGCCCAGTGCGGAACTCAAACTCATGGACCGCGAGATCATGACCTGAGCCGAAGTCAGTCAGTCAGTCAACTGAGCCCCCTCGGACCCCTCTCTCAGGCTTTTCTGATTCCATAGCACACATCTTGGTGATGGATACACAAACACATTGAGATAAAGCACAGACGCTCAGACAGTTGAAAGCTACAGGGCTAAACGCAGAGCTCGGAGTGTGGTTCCGGGGCGGAGCTCTCCTGCCAGCTGCCTCCGAATGAACTTGGCTCGCTGCAGATCAAATGCTGGAGGCTGTTTGTACTTCTTGCCTTTTTTGTAAAAGCAAAAATCCTCTTCAGATTTCTTTCCTTAGGGGAACCAAGTACTGATGTCTTTCAGAAAGCAATGGGGGTTAATGCAAATTTTCGAAAAGTGGTTCTCACATTTCCAGGAGGGAGGGTGTTCAAGGTACACTCTTAGTGTACAGCTTTCAAAAAAAATTTTTTGGGGGGGATGAGCCTGGGTGGCTCAGTAGGTTAAGTGTCCGACTTTGGCTCAGGTCATGATCTCACTGTTCAGTTTGTGTGTTGGAGCCCCGCATCGCACTCTGTGCTGATGGCTCGGAGCCTGGAACCTGCTTCGGATTCTGCATCTCCCTCTCTCTCTGTCACTCTTCCCCACTTGTGCTCTGTCACTCTCTCTCAAAAATAAATGTTTTTAAAAAAAATAAAAATAATAATTTTTTTAAATCAATCTTAGGGGCACCTGGGTGCTTCAGTCAGTCAAGCATCTGACTCTTGACTTGGGATCAGGTCATGATCTCAAGAGTTCATGAGTTCAAGCCTCGCTTCTGGTTCTGCACTGACAGTGTGGAGCCTGCTTCAATTCTGTCTCTCCCTTACTCTGCACCTCCCCCCTTCTCGCTCGCTCACTTGCTCTCTCTCAATAAACATTTTTTTAAAAAATTAACTTAAAAAAAAAAGATATGCTCTTAGAATACAGAAGAAAGTCACTAATTCTGCTTAGATGTTAAGGCTAAATTTTCTAGAAGTGACATTTAAACTGAGTCTTGAGATCTGAGTCATGGTACACACAAAAATAAAATAAATAAAAATAAACTGAGTCTTGAAGATTAGGAATCTGGCAGATCAAAGAGTAGGCATTTTATTTATATTTTAATTTTTAAAAAATTGTAATTTTATTTTTTATGTTTTGAAGAGAAGGCATTTTACTCTTTTTTTTTTTTTTTTTTAAATTTTAGAGAGAGGGAGCATGAGCTAGGGAGAGAGGCAGAGGGAGAGAGAGAATCCCAAGCCCCCTCCACACCCTGCCCAGTGTGGAGCCTGAGTTAGGGCTTGATCCCACAAGTCTGGGATCATGACCAGAGCCAAAATCAAGAGTCAGACACTCAACCAACTGAACCACCCAGGTGCCCAAGAGAAGGCGTTTTAGATTACAGGCACAGATATGCAAAGGCAAAGATATATGATGTTTGAAGACCAATGATAAATCAGGACAACTTCAGCAAAAGTGTGTAAAGGTAGAGAGAGAGAATCAGAAAACATCTAAAGAGAACTGTGTCATGGGCAGACAGGAGGGCTGGGACGCAGGCAGCAGGACAAGAGACCGTGAGAAGGAGATGGAGAAGCAGCCCGGTGTTTGGAAAGCAGAAAGGGTCATGAAAGGCAAGGGAGGGACCAGTCTGTGCTGTCAGAGGCTACAGAGAAGTCAAAAGATCTTGCTACCCTGGTTTGTGTACTTTGTAAAATCCTCGTGTAATTATTCACTAAGCAGCAGACACTTGTTGAGGCCTCTTCTGTGTCAGCCCTGCACTAGGCTCTGGAACACAGAGACAAAAAAGACAAAACTTCCTAAATGACCATTTCATGTAACTACCTTGCTTTCAAGGTCCTTGAACATTTGGGGAAAAAAACAAGAAACTATGGTGGTACTAAGGACATTGTGTTAAAATATACATTTAATATAATGACAATGTCATAAATAATGACATATAATGACAAAATAATATACATTTAAGTTGAAGATTTGGGGGGAGAGGGTCATAGTGTAATCATTAAGCACTTGTCTTAAATACAAAGTACAGTACAAGGATATACAAAGTTAAACTAGGTTCTCAGTTGAAGAACTTAGATTCTAATAGGAATGATTTTTAACAAAAAATAAAAATACCTACAAGTATAATATAGAACATTAAACATATATTGAGAGAAACAAAGTACTTTGAAGTTTCAGAAAAGGTTGAGATTATATGCAAGAGAGAAAACTTTGAACAAAGTTGAACTTGTCTTCAAAGGCATTTTATTCTCTATTTATTTTTAAGATTTTAAAACTTGAAGTTTTAAACTTGAACTTAAAGCTCAAGGCTGTGAGCTTGAACTCACAACTCCCCAATCAAGAGTCATGTACTTCAGGGACTGAGCCAGCCAGTTGCCCCAATTTTTTAAAGATTTAAGTTTTAAGTATAAAGGAATTTTAATAGGAAGTCACACAGAGGTAAGATACCAAATGGAATAATCAATAAAGACCTTTTAGGGAAAAAATGTTATTTTCTTCTCAAAGGTGAACAGAAGTTGTTCTGGAATATGTGATGAAGTAGAAGGGCCGTCTGCACTTGTGTGAACCGGATGCTTTCGGTTGAACAGTTATGAAGAGTGGAGAGGGAGGAAACAAGATTTTCCAAGAACTTAGATGCGGGTTTCCCTTTGGTTTGCCGACAGGTGGTGGTCAATGCATCATCAAGACTGACGCTCAGCTATGACCTCAGGATCCACCTCACCAATAACCCCAGTTCGGCTTTGTTTAAGCTCTTCATCACCACTGGCAGGAATGGTGCAAATCTTAAAGGTCAGGAGTCTCTTTATAGGCCTGGGGATGGTTCCCACTTTTCCCATCTTCCTTCAAGTCATTTACCCCTTTGACAATTAACGCAGATTTCCTTCTATTTGAAAATTGACTCCACCTCAACAAATAAATCACTGACACCTGTGACCTCAAACAATGACTGGCTCTTCAGGGTTTGAAATAGGCACAACCCAGTCACTGTTGTCCTTGTGGTTATAATCAGTTATAATCATGCCTGAGAACAGGAGGTGGCCTAAACCAGGGATTTCCAAGCATGGCTGATTTTTAAGGTTACTCAAGGACATTTTTAAAAAATACAGTCTTAGGCTCCATCCAGAGATTTAATAAGTTTGGGATAAGACCTAGGACACAGTTATTTTCAAGCCTTCCTAGAATTTTTTTTTTTTAATATTTTTATTTATTTCTAGGAGAGAGAGAGAGAGACAGCGTGAGCAGGGGAGGGTCAGAGAGAGAGGGAGTCACAGACTGAAACAGGCTCCAGGCTCTGAGCTGGCAGTCAGCACAGAGCCCGACGTGGGGCTCGAACCCACAAACTGTGAGATCATGACCTAAGCGAAAGTCGGATGCTTAACCGACTAAGCCACCCAGGCGCCCCAAGCCTTCCTAGATTTAAGAATCGTTGGGCTAGGGGCACCTGGGTAGCTCAGTTGGTTAAGCGTCCAACTTCAGCTCAGGTCACGATCGCTTGGTTCATGAGTTCAAGCCCCATGTAGGGTTCTGTCCTGACAGCTAGCTCAGAGCCTGGAGCCTGTCTCGGATTCTGTGACTCCCTCTTCCTCTGACCCTCCCCTGCTTACACGCTGTCTCTCTCTCAAAAATAAATAAAACATTAAAAAAAAAAAAAGAATTGTTGGACTAGGCGACATCCGAACTGTTACTGGCTCAGCGATTTTACTTTGTGCATTTGTTATTTTGTTCTGTACTGGGCTACAGTTTTCTGTCAAAAAAAGGGTGCGGGGTAGGGGGCACCTGGCTGGCTCAGTCAGTAGAGCATGCAGCTTTTGATCTCGGGGTTGTAAATTCATGCCCTCATTGGATGTAGATAGAGATTACTTTTAAAACATGATAATAGGGGTGCCTGTTTTAGCTTCTGATTCTTGATTTCAGCTCATGTCATGATCTTGTCATTTGTTAGTTTGAGCCCCCCATTGGGCTCCACACTGACAGTGCAGAGCCTGCTTGGGATTCTCTCTTCTTCTCTCTCTGCGCCTCCTGCACTCTCTCTCTCAAAATAAATAAACCAACTTTAAAAAGCAATAATAATAAAAAGTTTAAAAAATTTTAAACAGGGGAGGGGTGGAGGAAAGAAAAGTAAAATACAAGAAACTCCTAATAGATTCCAGGTGCAATGTTAGCAATTTAAAAAAATTTTTTTACATGTTTTTATTTATTTGTGAGGGAAGAGAGAGAGACAGCATGAGCAGAGGAGGATCAGAGAGGGAGGGAGACACAGACTCTGAAGCAGCTCCAGGCTCTGAGCTGTCAGCTGTCAGCACGGAGCCTGGCGCAGGGCTTGAACCCACGAACTGTGAGATCATGACCTGGGCCGAAGTCGGCCGCTTAACCAACTGAGCCACCCAGGCGCCCCAGCAATTTTTATGTATTTTTATCTAATTTAACAATGTTCTATAGTAATTATCATTTTTTTAAAGTTTGTTTTGAGAGCAAGAGTGCATATATGTGAACGGGGGGAGGGGCAGAGAGAGAGAGGGAGAGAGAGAGAATCCCAAGCAGGCTTCACATTGTCAGCACTGAGCAGGATTTAGAGCTCGATCTCACAAACCATGAGGTCATGACTTGAGCCAAAATCAAGACTCAGACACTTAACCGACTGAGCCACCCAGGTGTCCCAGTTGTCATTATTTTAAAGATGAGTAATACTGGAGCACCGGGCGCCCCTGTTTTTTGTTTTGTTTTGTTTATTTAAGTAATCTCTACAACCCAGAATTGGTCTCAAACTGATGACCCTGAGATTAAGAGTCACACACTCCTGACTGAGCCAGCCAGACACCCATTCCTTTAAAAAAAATTTTTTTTCGGGGGGCTCCTGGGTGGCTCAGTTGATTGAGTGTCCAACTTCAGCTCAGGTCATGATCTCACAGTTCGTGGGTTCGAGCCCCGTGTCGGGCTCTGTGCTGACAGCTCAGAGCCTGGAGCCTGTTTCAGATTCTGTGTCTCCCTCTCTCTCTGCCCCTCCTCTGCTCATGGGCGCGTGCGCTCTCTCTCTCATAAATAAATAAAACATTATTTCTCATAAATTTCCAAAAATTATTTCTCATAAAACATAATATCTCATAAATAAAACATTAAAAAAATTTTTTTTGTACAATTTTTTTGAGGCACCTAGGTGGCTCAATCGGTTGAGCGTCCAACTTCAGCTCAGGTCATGATCTGTTTGTGAGTTTGAACCCTGTGTTGGGCTCTGTGCTGACAGCTCAGAGCAGATTCTGTCTCCCCCTCTCTCTGCCCCTCCCATGATCATGCTCTGTTTTTCTCTGTCTCTCAATGATAAATAAATGTTAAAAAAAATTTTTTTTTCATGTTTATTTTTGAGAGAGAGAGAAAGAGCATGAGCACGAGCAGGGGAGGGACACAGAGAGGGAGACACAGAATCCGAAGCAGGCTCCAGACTCCGAATTGTCAGCATAGAGCCTGATGTGAGACTCGAACTTGTGAACGTGAGACAAAGTTGGATGCTTAACTGAGCCACCCAGTTGCCCTGTTTTGAAAACAATTTTTTAATGTTTATTTTTGAGAAAAAGAGCACGTGAGAGCGGGGGAGGGGCAGAGAGAGGTGGACAGAGGATTTAAAGCAGGCTCTGTGCTGACAGCCTAGAGCCCCCTGTGGGGCTCGAACTCACGAACCGCGAGGTCATGACCTGAGCTGAAGTCGGTCACCCAACCAGCTGAGCCTCCCAGGCGCCCCTCCTGCGTTTTTAAATCAAGCTACTGCTTCTATATGTCTCTTCTTTTACAAATTCTTATGACAGTTATTTACCTCTTTTCTGCTCGTTAGGATCCTGTACCTCAAGTCAGGCCTTGGCCATCACCACAGTGCTTCTTCCCGAGACGCTCGTGCTGTGCCACGTGCAGTTCAGCAACACTTTGCTGGACATCCCTGCAAGCCAGGTCTTCCACGTGCGCGCGGGCTTCAGCGTGGCGAGAGGTGCGGCCGCCCCGAATCTGGCGCTCTTGCTTCCGTCCTTGTTCGGTCGTCGCTTCCTTACTGGATTGCATTTGTGCCGGACAGTGTCGCCTGGGGTAGAGCTAGGGAACCTGTGTCAGGCGGCATTTCCGGTCAGGCCGTCCAGTAATGCCCCGCACATCCCTGTAACACCCCGTGCTTTTCTTTTGTCGTGTGTTTTCTTCTTCGCTGGTCCCTGTCACCTCTGGGCTTTTTATCCCCAGCAAGTAGCAGTGTCTGAATGTTTATTGTTGAACTGAAGGATATTCCAAGCAGAGGAGCAGGAGCTAGCAGGAAGTAGAAGAGCCATGACTTTGAAATGGCTCCGTGGAAACCAGCTGATCCCAAATGAGGATCTGTGTCAAACGCAGGCTGGAACAGGACAGCGCTCCAGGCAGCGGCGGGCGGGCGCAGCGCATGGTGGGCACTGAGCAGGCCGCCCGGTGCAGGGCAGGCGCCGGCTGGGCCTCGGGCCGCCGGACAGGGCTTGTGGCGTCACTAGTGCCGCGCGGAGCGGCCCATCACGGAGGGAAGCGGGCCTGCTGCCGAGGCGAGGCGGGGGGGGGGGGGGGGGGGGGGGCGCCAGTTGGTGACACTGAAGCCCCCGGCCTTGCCTAGGGTTTTCCGAGCAGGGGGGAGCAGCTGACTCCTCACAGGGGGGTTGGGGTGCGATTTTACAGAGGAAGGGCTGTGGAAGGGGATGCGGCGGCGCTAGATATGAAGAGGCCAGGACACCCCAGGCATGAGGGAGCCCGCAGCTCGGCAGGCCGCAGCATGGAGGCGGAGGCGCGGGGGGCGAGGGGCCCGTGAGGGGCGCCTGCAGTCACCCCAGCATGACCCGGGGAGGGCTTGGCCCGAGTCACAGGCAGATGCGGCGGAGGGGCGGGTGTCAGACGTGTCAGAGGGCGCACAGGAAGGTGCGGAGGGCGGCTGCGTGTGGGAATGAAGGAAAGGGTGTCTGTCAAAAGACGACGGAGTTTGAGCCTGGTAACTAGAACCACGGTTCTATTGCCAGAAATCAGGCCACCGAGATGTGGTCTGGCAGAGACGTCCCTAAGCCACGCTCCAAGCGTCTTTCACAAACCCTTTCCTGACCTCAGCTACTCCTGGTTATTATTTCATTCTCTACCCTCTACCCCTCACCCCGCTTGCACGCGCTGTTTACTCTCCCTGACATGTTGATTTAAGCAACAAGTTCTGCTGAGGCTGCTCGGAACGGCTTTTTCTTTCATGTCCACCTCACTAGTGGCCAGTAGTCTGCTAATAGTGGACAAAGTTGAGTTCACATTTTCTTCTCAATTTGCTTCCTTTTGTTTCTTCCTCTTCTAAGTCAGTCGGCTCAATGGAACCTCTGAACCTTCCTGCTCGGTTTTTCATCTTTTCTTCAGGGGTTTATGTCTGCCTAATCAAGGTTCGAGCCCAGTCAGAAGAGCTGCTCCAGGCCCTCAGCGTGGCTGACACCTCAGTCTACGGGTGGGCCACGCTGGTCAGTGAACGCAGCAAGAACGGAATGCAAAGGATCCTCATTCCTTTCGTCCCAGCCTTTTACATCAACCAGTCAGAATTGGTTCTTAGCCACAGACAAGACGTCGGGGAGATAAGAGTGCTGGGGGTGGACAGAGTTCTGGAGAAGCTAGAGGTACGTGAAGGACTGAACCAAAACATGACTGAAGTCAGGGTGTGGAAAAAGGAGTCTCCATTCCTAGTCCAACGGCGAAGGAACAGTCATTGAATGACTTGATAAAATTCAACACAGGGACTTCTTTTTTATTTTTTTTACAAATAGTTTATTGTCAAATTAGTTTCCACCTAACACCCAGTTCTCATTCCCACAAGTGCCCTCCTCAACACAGGGAGTTCTTAAAACAATGAAGAAAACCTGTCCCCTTCACAAGGCCAGGGGACTCCGAGTGCAAAATTTAGGTCCCAAGCGGTCAATCTGGAAGAGAGGACCCGGGCCTCTTAAAACCGTCTTTAGGATTCTAGTTTAAAATTTTTTTGAAGCCTATTTTATTCTCACAGATCATTTTCTTCCCTCATCTACTTTATTTTTTTATAATTATTTTTTTAACATTTATTCATTTTGGGGGTGCCTGAGTGGCTGTTGGTTGGGCGTCCAACTTCGGCTCAGGTCATGATCTCACAGTTCGTGGGTTTGAGCCCCGTGTCAGGCTCTGTGCTGACAGCTCAGAGCCTGGAGCCTGTTTCAGATTCTGTGTCTCTCTCTCTCTCTCTGACCCTCCCCTGCTCACACTGTCTCTCTCAGAAATAAATAAGACATTTTTTTTAAAAAGTCATTTTTTGGGGCACCTGGGTGGCTTAGTCGGTTAAGTGTCTGACTTTCGCTTAGGTCATGATCTCGCGGTTCGTGGGTTCGAGCCCCGCGTCGGGCTCTGTGCTGACTGCCAGCTCGGAGCCTGGAGCCTGTTTCAGTCTGTGACTCCCTCTCTCTCTGACCCTCCCCTGCTCACACTGTCTCTCTCTCTCTCTCTCTCTCCTAGAAAGAAATAAAACATTAAAAGAGAAACTTTAAAAAAAAAAAAAAAGTCATTTTTGAAAGAGAGAGACAGAGTGCGAGTGGGGGAGGGTCAGAGAGAGAGGGAGACACAGAATCCGAAGCAGCTCCAGGCTCTGAGCTGTCAGCACAGAGCCTGACGCAGGGCTCAAACCCATGAGCGGTGAGATCACGATCTGAGCTGAAGCCAGACGCTTAACCGACTGAGCCCCCCAGGCGCCCCTTCCCTCATCTACTTTTAACACACCTAAATCAAGAAGCAGATGACTTATTGCCAGATTGCTATTTAAGATCAATACAGACTGATTTTTCTTCTGTCAGATAGGTGCCATTTTATCTTTTCTCCAAGGTCTTCCCCAGCTCTCCAGTTCTAGTGGTCTCTGGCGTCAGGCACTCTCCCCTCACACCCGGCCTGGCGGTCTACCCCGTGCACGTGGTCAACTTCACCTCCCTCCAGCAGATGTCCCCCGTTTTCATCAACATCTCCTGTGTGCTCACCAGTCAAAGTGAGGCTGTGCTGGTGAGAGCTCTGAAGGAGAAGTCTGGTGCAGGTGAGCGCTGGGGGGCCGCGTACACTCCAGAGGGGGGACCACCAAAGTGTTGCTCAGTTCAGTTCATGAGAAACATGTGGCCGCTTGAGCAAGACTCCTCAAATTAGCTGGGGCACGGACCTCTTTTCCAAGTCTACACAAAGTACAACCTTCACGCAGCTTCCTCCTCACTGAGATGGTCTATGGGACTTTCGTATTTAAGAGTAGTTATGTCAGTGGAACATGAGCTTCTCAGCTTCGTTAAACGTACTACTTTAAACCTCTTGATAAATGTCTCTTCAAAAGTGTCTGCCAGATCTTTTTGCATCAAGCAAGAGACAAAGGGTGATAAACCTAGAACTAAGTCTTAGCTTTCCAAAATCCGGATTCTGGCCATTACCCAGTTTGGAAACTATGCCAGGTTTAGCTGGGATGGGGACACATGTAGTCACGGAAGTGTTAGGAAAGCCAAAGAATCATCCTTCTCATACGGTCACTCTACTTGCTCATCCCTCCAGAGAAACTGTCCTTTGAACTACTGGGCATGAGTTGGATTGAACCCTAGTTCACGTCCAGTGAGAGGAAGGTCTGTTTGTGCAGGCACCTGAGATGTACTGGCCGCGTCCTAAGTGCATTTTACATGCATTTTGTTCTCTCTTAACTCTGAGGTGAATGTTTTTCCCTTTAAGAGTTGAGGAAATGGAGGGGCGCCTGGGGGGGCTCAGTCAGTTAAGCATCCAACTTTGGCTCAGGTCATGATCTCACGGCTCCTGGGTTCAAGCCCCATGTTGGGTTCTGTGCGGAAAGCTTGGAACCTGGAGCTGCTTCAGAGTGTGTTTCCCCCTTTCTGCTCCTCCCCCACTCATGCTCGGTCTCTCATGGAAAATAAACATTTAAAAATAATAATAAATTGAGGAAATGGAGATGTTCAAGGTCCCAGCACTAGAAACCATGTTCAACTCTAACCTGTTCTTTCTTGTTTTAAAATCTAGAGTTAATGGGTTTCTGCCAAGGTCCACGGATGGAATTCAAGGTGCCCATGACCTTCAAAGGGGGGAAATATTGCATCTACATTTTCAATTAACTTCTAATTGAAAGTATTTCCACCGACTTTATGAATACAGGCAAAAGACCACAGTAACACCAGTGTGACTTTGTCACCAACAGAATTCAGTTATTTTTGTGTTCCAATTATTAGATTTCAAAGTTCGGGCGCCTGGGTGGCTCAGTTAAGCATGCAACTTCGGCTCAGGTCATGATATTCTGTCTGTGGTTTCGAGCCCCACATTGGGCTCTGTGCTGACAGCTCAGAGCCTGGAGCCTGTTTCAGATCCTGGGTCTCCCTCTCTCTCTGCCCCTTCCCTGCTTGTGCTCTGTCTCCGTCTTTCAAAAATAAATGTTAAAAATTTTTTTTAATTTCAAAGTTCACTTCAAATTTATATAAAATTATAGCTATTAGATCTTTCTTGTTGCTAAAGCATGATTATTTTACAAACGACCTTTTAACATTTTGTTAAGTGTTTAAAGTAGCTATGTCACAATTTTCCACCTTGGTTAACTTATAGTTGTTTTTTATTTTGAGAGAGAGCAAGAGGGAGCACGCGCGTGAGAGAATGAATCTGAAGCATGCTCCAGGGTGGGTGTGAGCTGTCAGTAGAGCCCGACGCAGGGCTCTAACTCAGAGATCACGACCGGAGCTGAAGTCAGATGCTCAACTGACTGAGCCACCCAGGCGCCCCATAATTGGTTTCCTTAATTCCTATGTATTTTTTTCTTGCGCTTAAAAATATTGTGATAGGATTCACAGGCTTCACCAGACGGCCCAAGTTGTGCACAGCACAATAAATGGTTAAGAACCCCTGCACTTCTCAGAGACCAGAGGGATCAGTGGGCACAATACAACCAAGTCGGGTAGGAGTGGTCAAAGATCCAACCCAGCCTTCAGCTCATTCACACAGCATTTGCGTGCCCAGAGGCATAGGCCAGGCGTGGTCCCTACTGCAGAAATCAGATTTAAGACAGAACCTGATTGGAAGGAGAGTAATTAGTGTAGCCAGAACAAAGGGGTACTAGAAAGGCTGATAATGGCCCATCAGTTTTATCTGGACTCACACCCTGCAAACATTGGAAAGCCAAAAGCTTTGGACAGCGGGACCAAATGAAGGATTAGTAGAGATTCTTGTTCTTTTTTTTTTTTTAATTTATTTCTAGGAGAGAGAGAGAGAGACAGCATGAGCAGGGGAGGGTCAGAGAGAGAGGGAGTCAGACTGAAACAGGCTCCAGGCTCTGAGCTGGCAGTCAGCACAGAGCCCGACGCGGGGCTCGAACCCGCGAACCGCGAGATCATGACCTAAGCGAAAGTCGGACGCTTAACCGACTAAGCCACCTAGGCGCCCCTAGAGATTCTTGTTTTTGTTTTTTTATTTTTTTATTTCTAGGAGAGAGAGAGAAAGAGAGAGACAGCGTGAGCAGGGGAGGGTCAGAGAGAGAGGGAGACACAGACTCTGAAATAGGCTCCAAGCTCCGAGCTGGCAGTCAGCACAGAGCTCGAACCCACGAACCGCGAGATCATGACCCAAGCGAAAGTCGGACGCTCAACCGACTAAGCCACCCAGGCGCCCCGAGATTCTTGTTCTTAGTGCATCTAAAACTAAGGCAATCTCAAACCATCCTTCAGAGAGAAGCAGCTTGTAAACAGTTCTGAAACAAAGTCCCATGGAGGGAAGACCAGCGGTTGAGAGGGCCTGTACTCGGGATGCAAAGTAAGACCCAGGTAGAGAAGACCTCAAGTTCAGGGAGTTTGGTGGAGCGGGAGTTCTTTCCAGGCACCGAAGAAGCTGAAATAACCGAAGTCAGATACTGGTTGGGCTTCAAAAACAGGTTTTACTGGGAACAAATCAGAATGCTCCCTAGAAAGGAGATCCTGAGTAACAAGGACAAGGGGACCCTGGGATTTAAGAGGGGGCTGGTGACAGAGAGGTTCAGGTTAGAGGGATTAGAACTACAAGTTCAGTCGCCACAACCACAAATTTGGTGAAGAGAAGCAAGTCACTTGGGGTTCAAGTACAGTGGTATTTTAAGGTAGAGTATTCCAATGTCCATTTGTTAGTGGAGGCGAAATCCAAGTTCAGGGATTGCCATTTATCACCTAGGAGACAGGAGCGAGCCAAAAACAGGTAGAGAAACCAGGTACACACTTTACCTCTTCTTTGAGTTTCTGCTAGATACGCGTGACCAACGATTTTAAGTGCAGCCACCTGCCTTGAGCGCTGTGAGCATGTGTGACGCAGTTTGTTCTGACCACGCACAGATCGGTGTGAAGATGCCAGCGTCCTCCAGAAGTTCCTGGGTTCTCCCGAGACCATTCTCTTTACCCTCTTTGCAGTGCTAGCATCGACAGCTTTGGTCTTTTTAGGTAAGGAGCCCTTACATTCAGCAGCGTATCCCGTCACTCATGACAAGCAGCTGGAACTCATTCAACCTCCTTAGCCCTTGTCACCTAGCGGATGAAATGTCCTACTCAACTTCCCACCAAAAAGCTGTTAAGCAGCATGTGACACACCCCACTCGGAAGTGGACACCACTAAGCCTTGAGAATGGCTAGTTTTGCCCAAATTCATAACTATTACAGAGGAAATAGAACTTAGCAGGCTATTGTCTACACCTTTTTTTCTCACCTTTTGAAGTTGAAACTTTTAAGACAGAGACCCAGCACGAGTGGGGGAGGAGCAGAGAGGAGACCGAGGCAGAGAATCCCAAGGAGGCTCTGCACTCTCAGTGTGGAGCGTGCCTTGGGGCTCAAATCCACAAAACCATGAGATCATGACCTGAGTCAAAACCAAGAGTCAGACAGTTAAAATGACTGAGCCACCCAGGCGCCCCTAATTTGAAACACTTCTAAAACCGCTGGAATAAAAAGTTCCTGTACTATTACAATATTACTTAAAGCATTACTGCTTTTTCATAGTAATACTGAAACATCCATTCAACTTGCTTAGTAAAAAGTCTTCTAACAAAACCAAATCTGCCTCTGGTGACCTCTCCCTCGTTCTTCTAGCATACAACGCGTTCTTAAACGTGATCCAGACAGTCCCGGTGGTTTATGTACCAACTCTAGCAACGCCCCAACCAGGTAAACAGTCCCCACCCTCGCCTTTGCTAAGTTCACATATCCACGTTCATTCACCTCTCCTTTGTCTTCCCGCTTTATTTCTAGGTTCTTTTATCCCCGAACGATCTCCCCCACCTTTCCCGAGTCCCCAACCCCCACCAGCCCAGAATCGGCTACAACACTGGCTGTGGAGTGTAAGGCACTAGTGTCCACTTGGACACGTCCCCTCACCTGTAAAGGACCAGAGATTTCTAGCCCCAGACCAGGAGCCTTAACTCCCAAACAAGGCTTGTGAGAATTACAAATAAAGAATTTTAAGCTTTTCTGCACTGAAGTGGTGTGTTGGGCTGTGGCTTTTTTTTTTTTTTTTTTTTAATAAATGGCTTGAGAGAGCCCGAGCGTGCGGATGCTCAAGTGGTGGCAAGGGCAGAGCGAGAGAGAATCCCAAGCAGGCTCCACGCTGACAGCAAGGAGCCTGACGCCAGCCTTGGATCCAGGATATCAGGACCAGCACCAAAATAAGACTCAGATGTTTAACGGACTGAGCCACCCAGGCACCCCTGGACTGTTTCAGACATCAACTACTAGGTCCTAATTCTAAGAAAACATAAAACTGCAAGAAAATACCCCATTTACGTAGAATCTCAGATTTTTATCAAGTTCTGAAGGTCAACTCGCTGGACAGAAAGGTCCCAAACGGACCTTTTAGGTACTTGGCCACTTACTTGCCCCAAGTGACTCTAGCAGTCCACTCTTCCGGTTGTCCCTCAACACTGGAAGGAGGAACTTCCTAGCAGTAAAACAAAGACAATAAACAGAACGTATCCAAAATCCGTTTATTGGGTTAAAGCCCCACTCATGTCGACTCCGGGCGCTTTCAGTGCTGCTTCCGTCGGAAGGAGCATCCTGCGAGAGAAAGGTTCAGAGATCACCGGACAGGCCGGCAGCGCGCGGGGGGCTCCCATGAGGCCCTCATCCACCCCCCGTCGCCCCCGCTTCGGACCTGGGTGCTGTGCGGTTTCCGGAAACCTTCCCGGGGGGCGGGGGGACTGAGACAAGCAGCGCCCGACCCTCCCTCTAGAGCTCGCGGGGGGTCGTGAAGGGACGCCGCCGCGCAGGTTACCTTCTGTGAGCCTTGCTTTTCCTCCTGTCGGCTGGCACAGGACGGTGGAGCAGCCCACACACAGCACCACCGTCTGCGCGTGGCTGAACACGGTGGTGATTTTGTAGCACCCTGCGAACCAACAAGCGGGGAGTCGGGGCCAGTCCGGGGCCCGGGCCCCCGCCCCCACCCCGCGCCGGCCGCCCCAGGACCCCGAGCGGCCCCCGGCCCCGGCCCTCACCCGGGCACTTCACGTCCATGAAATAGGAGTTGGGGCTCTGCACCAGGCGCTTCTTCTTGTGCTTCCTCTTCTCCTCCTCCGGGGACGGGTGCAGGAGTTCCTTCGCGAGCTGCGGGAGGCACACGGGCGCGGTCAGGGCGGCGGCGGCGGCAGCCCCGCGCCGCCCGGAGTCCGCAGCGGGGCCGCCATCTTACCGCCGCCCCGGGCCCCGCGGCCCCCGCCCCGGCGCCCCGGGCCCGAGCCCCGGAGCCCGCGGCCGTCCCCCGCCGCCCGCCCCCGGCGGAGGAGCGCGAGCACGCGCGGGCGGCGGGGGCTCCGCCGAGACGCGGGCCGAGCAACTCACGGGCATGTTCTCGTGGGCAGGTCGTCACCGCCGGAAAGGAGCGAAAGCGGAAATCCTGCCGCTTATATCCGCCGCCCGCCGGAAGTGACGCGCGCGCGCCCGGCCGCCATGCCGGGGCCGCGCGCCGCCCGTGTGGCTGGAGCGGCCGCCTCCCGCCGGGCCTGCCGCGGGGCTGCGGCGCGACCCAGCCGGGCCCGGCCCTCCTCGACTTCCCTCCTGTTCCCCAGTTGGTTTACTTCGCCCTGTTAACACCGCAGGAACGTAGACACGGAGGGGACCCTCCTCCTGGTTCCGCCCCCAGCCCACCCTCGGGCTGACCGCTCTGAGAGTGTGCGGTGTCCTCCCAGCCTTCCTCTTCTGACGGCGTCAAGTGTCCGGGTGCGCCCCGAGGGCGAGCCCCCGACCGCGGTCAGGTCGTCCCCCCGCGGCCCGCGCGGTCCCGGGGCGGGCGGCGCGCGCGGGACGGCCGCGTGGGGACCCGCGCGACCACGGACGTGCTGGGCACAGTGTTTGCTCAGAGCTGCCCGCGGGGCGTCACGCAGCCCCGCGCCGGCGAGGGACGGGCGCGCTTTGTTCTCAGCACCCCGCTCGCTCGCGGCCCGAAAGTCCCACGAGAAAGTGACATTTAGGCCCAAATGTGAAGGGCGTGGAATCAGCCGCGCGACTGTCGGGGAGGAGGCAAAACTCGGGGCCGGAAGGGGCCTGGCGTAGCTGAGCAGGGGACAGGCGGGGAGGGCAGAGCGCGCGGGGTCAGGTGCCGGGGAGCCCCGACTCACCGGGGTGAGTGCTGCGTAGACCGGGGACCAACAGCCACACCTCCGGGGGTGAGGAGCCACGTCCGGCGAACGGAATAGGGAAAGAACGGACGGATTTGTCTCAGAACAATTCGGGGAAATGGCAGAGCCGGCGGGAAGTCTGTGACGCGGCCCGAAGGGGACCGGGCGGCGCACAGCCGGACACTGCGAGGCCGGCTCTACGGACCCCCTTCCAGAGAAGCGGACTCTGAGTACTTGGTTTCCACCCGCAAAGCCAACTGTCCTGACAGCCGCGGTGTCCACGCTCGGGCGTCCCGGCGGCCTCCGCACAGCCTTTCCGGGAGGCGGGAGGGCGCGGCCCCGCTGTGTCCCCGAGACGCGCCCCTCGTCGAGAGCACGCGGCCAGACGGTTTCGGCCCCGGCCTCCGCCTTCCCGGAGCCGGCGGGTCGGGGAAGCCACACGCGGCCGCAGAGGGAAGGAAGGGCGGGTGCTGGTGGAACCCCGGAGCGCGTCTCGGAGGGCGGCGGGGCAGGGGTGCGCAGGGCGGGCGCTGCTGCTTCACGCTGCTCCGCCAGGGGGCAGAGCCACCCGACAAGCAGCCGCCTCTGCAGCGCGTCCCGCTCTCTTCAAACCGCGTCGGGCCGCCGCTGAGGGCGGGGAGCTGCGACCCCGGGGTTCCAGAGCCGCGCAAGGTTTCCGCCCCTTGCAGACCTTCTGCCCCCGGTTTTGTCGCTCCCAGGGCCACCCCCACCTCCACCCCATCCCCCAGACGTCCCCGTTCCCCCTCGTTCCTCCCCTGCTCGTCGCGGCTACGGCTCTGCTCCCACCGCCAGCCTCCGCGGGCGAGACTGCGGAGCGAGATCCGGAGCGGGTGACAGCGAGCCGGACGCGGGGGGAAGTGGCCCGGCGAGGAGGGGGTGGGCGGGCAGGGGGTGGGGCCCAGAGGGGTGCCGCCTCCCCTCCATCCCGGAGCCTGGGCGGGGAGGGAGGAAAACTTCCTGGCCCGGGCTCCCGGCCGCTCCGTCCCCGGCCCTCCGATCCCGCTCCCCCCCGCCCCCGGCTCCCCGGTGTCCGCCATGGCCAAAGCCTACGACCACCTCTTCAAGTTGCTGCTGATCGGGGACTCGGGGGTGGGCAAGACCTGTCTGATCATTCGCTTTGCAGAAGACAACTTCAACAGCACTTACATCTCCACGATCGGTGAGCCACCGGCCGCACCCCAGGCCCCTCACCCCCAAGGCCGCATCCTCAGGCTCCCCGATTGTAGCGGCCCCACTCCTCAGCCCCCCCTAGACTGAGGCTCCCGAGCCCCCGGCCCAGACCCATCCCCGGCGCACAGCTCCCGGGTGGTACCCAACCTCCAAGTCCCGGAGGCCTCCAGGTAATGCTCCGCTGCGCCAGCGCCTCGGGGTCCTGGCGGCCCTCCTCCCTCGTCTCCCCGGATCCCCACGAACCCCTCTCCGTTTCCTGCTCCAGTAGTCTCCCCCGCCCCCCACCTCTCCCTGTTTCCTGTAACCCCTCTCCCCGACCTCCAGTTCCGCCTGCCTCTTTCTGTCCCGCTGACGGTCAGACTCCCCCCGCACCCCCCGCAGCAGCTACTTCCAGCCTCCCCGCTCCTCAACTCGGCTGGGGGCTTGGGGTGGGGACGGAGTGGCCGGTGTGCTGGAGGGTGGCCCAAGGGCTGGGACGGTGAATATGCAGTCCGCCGGGCAGGGCGGTGGGAGCGGGGGGACTTTGGGGGGCTCTGAGTCAGCCCGGTGACTCAGCCTCCTCCCTGGGCTCCCGACAGGCTCCGGGGAGGCGCCCGAGTTTCCCCTGAGCGCACTGCCTCCCTCCCCCCCTCTGGTCTTTCTTCATCTTCTCTGGCCTGGGAAATAAAGTGAGGGGAGTCTCAAGGCAATTCTGGTCGGAAAAGGGAAGGGGATGCCTCTCTCCTAGTTCACGCTCCGGAGGAATCTTTTTAGCCTCAGATTTCTTGCCTGCGAGCCCAGCGTGCTAGTTAGCGCACCCGAGGGCGTCCGCTCCCTTCCTCCTGGCCCTTCGTCTGCGTGGCTGCGGCGCAGGTAGAGAGCCCAGAGGAGCGGGTTCTGAGAAAACAGAAGGGAAAGGAATCTGAGAGTAATATTCTGGGGGAGACACTCAATTCCAAGAGTTGTCAGCAGCTGCGGCTGAGCGTCCAGGAGGTGCCTGAATTCTCCCTGCGGTTTCCATCCCCGCCCCCCACATCCATGCCACCTCGTACAAACAAGATGCTGGCTCCACACTACACTTGGAGAAAATTCTCCTAGTTATGCTCGCAACAAAGTTGCTTCCCAATTGCCTCCTTGCACGGCTCGCCCTGCGGCTCCTTTCCTGCGTGCCCCCTGCGCGCCCTCCGCGTCCACGCGGTCTCCCCTCGCATGCCCTCCGCCCTCCACCCCGGGTCTCCCCTCTCACACTCTCCGTGTCCGCGCAGAGTCCCAACTTGAACGTATGTGCTCTACTCCTAGGAATCGACTTCAAGATCCGCACTGTGGATATAGACGGGAAGAAGATCAAATTGCAGGTCTGGTGAGTGAGCCCCCCGGACTGCTGGCCACACACCCTCGTTCCCCTCCGTTTCCCCTTTCCCCTGGCTTTGCTTCGTTTTTCTTCCTTTCCCCACAATTCCTTCGCTACGTCCATTTCCTGTCACCTCACGCGGGGTCCTCCCGTCTCTCTTCCTGCTCACGCAACTGTTTTCAGCTTTCTTGTAACTCTCTTGCCTCTCCCAGCTCCAGAACATTCTCTGAACCTGACAGATGTCTGCAGGGCTGTCCTGTGGAAACAGTATTAAAGCGGGGAAACCGCATGTGGCAGAATTAAGACTTGACTCTAAGTCTGTGCTCTCTCTGAATTGCCGCGAGCCCAGAAAGCCAAAGATGGAGGGCTGACCCGTCACAGGACGCTGTCACCGGACTCTGCAGGTGTGGCAGTGGCTGGCGGCCTGAGAAAGGTGTTAAGGTACAGCAGACAAGAGCACATTGTGGTTCAAGTTCTGGCTCAAGTTCCGCTGCAGAAGGACCGTCCCTAGTTATTTGGCGTCTCCGAATCTGCTCGTCGCTTGTGAGACAGGGACAGCAGAGCATGTGTCACAAGCATAGGGAGGCAGAGCGGCGCTCGCACAGACTGAGCCTTCAACGAAGGAACCCAAGAGACCTCGTTCCCAGCTGTCTCCCCTCCTTTCCTCGTTGCTGTTTTCTGCTTCTGTTCCTTTCAGCCCACTCTGTGGCAAAGCTAAATTCTTAGCCGGGGGAATTCTCTCCCTGGGGAGCTGTTCCCTCGATCCCGCCCCACAAAACCTTCCACCTCCTCAGGGACACAGCTGGCCAGGAGCGATTCAAGACGATCACCACTGCCTACTACCGCGGAGCCATGGTACGAGCCGCGGGTCTGGACAAGGGGTGAGGCTGCAGCGTGCGGGGCTCTGAGAACCGAGGGGCAGGGGCCGGCCAGGGAAGGGGCCGGGGGCACCGTGTGGGGTGTGGAGGGCCCCGCCTGGACCAGCGATCACACGCGTGGCTAGGACTTGAAGGGTCACTTGGAGGGGCAGGAAGCAGAAACGGGGGGGGGGGTGTGGCCCGAGGCTCCAGGGTGACTTCTTGCCACCTCCCAGGGCATCATCCTAGTATACGACATCACGGATGAGAAGTCTTTCGAGAATATTCAGAACTGGATGAAAAGCATCAAAGAGGTGAGGACCACCCTGGAGAGATGAGGGACTGGGTAGCACCTGGAGGGTGAGGGGCATGAAGGTGAGCAGGACCCAGCCCTACCCCTCCTGCCCTCTGGCCTCCAGAACGCGTCGGCTGGGGTGCAGCGTCTGCTGCTGGGCAACAAGTGTGACATGGAGGCCAAGAGGAAAGTGCGGAGGGAGCAGGCCGACAAGGTGAGGGCCCGGCGGTCGGTCGAGGGGGGCCCCCCGCCCCCCGCCAGCTGCCGCCTTCATCCCGTCTGCTGTCTCCACCCCACAGCTGGCTCGGGAGCATGGAATTCGATTCTTCGAGACAAGTGCCAAATCCAGCACAAATGTGGATGAGGTGAGACGCCCCCGTGCCCGCCCCCCACCCCCTGCTCCCGGAGACGCCCGTGAGGCCGCCCCCGCCACCTCCAGCCTGTTCTGACCGGTCCCCCCTCCCCCGGCAGGCCTTCAGTTCCCTGGCCCGGGACATCTTGCTCAAGTCAGGAAGCCGGAGATCGGTGAGCTGGTTGTGCTGGACTGAGCACAGCAGTGGGTGTGCTGTGTTGTGTTGTGTTAGTGAAAACCACGGAGCGGGCAGCGCTAACACTGCCCATGCGGGTGGGTCCCCTCCAAACAGTGTGCAGTCTCAGACCCCTGCCAGCCGTGCTCCCCTGACCCCAGTGCCTTCTACCTCCAGGGAAACAGCCACAGGCCCCCTGGCGCCGACCTGAGAGCCTGTGACAAGAAGAGCAGCAGGTGTTCCCTCGGCTGAGGACCCGGGCGTGGACAGCGGCCGGGGGAGGCAGGGCTGAGGGCGGGCAGGGGAGGAAGGGCAGGTGGGGCTCGCAGGGGACAGAGGCGGGTCAGTGGCGGACGGACGGGTGGGGAGCAAATGCAGAAGGAAGAGAGGAATGTGAGGAGAGAGAAGGTGGAATAGAGAGGCAGGGAGAGGCGAGGAGGAGAAAGACGTCAGGAGGTGAATGAAGGTGAGGGGCGGGCAGGGAGGGGGGAGCGAAGCCAAGGCCCTGGGCGTCGGACCCTCCCCGGGCTTCTAGGGCACACGGAAGTGGAAATAAACCGTTGGTTCAAGGCCCGGATCAGGCTTTAAGGCTGTGTGCCGGGGGCTCGGCGGCGCCTCGGAAGCTTTGACCCGTCCGCTCTGCCTGGTCTTTCTCAGCATTAAGGGTCGCCACCCACGCAGAGTCCCCTGTCTGGATGACTTTAATCACCAGAACTGCTTTCTGCTCTTCAACCCAATTCCTGCCTCTAAGGTGGCTGGGCCTCCAGAACCCGGCTGGGTTCTGGTGACACCAGGTCCTGACACAGCTGCGCCGTCCCTGCCGTTTCATGGCTGCGGAGAACAGCAAGAAGGTTCTCTGAACCTGAGGGACTGGGCATCCTTTTTCCATGATGGAAATTGGAGGGTCCTTGTGGACAGAGCCTTGCCTAGTTTCTAGAAGAACTCTTTCTTAGGCCTTAGGCCTTCCCAGGGGAGAGTCAACCCTGGCCTCCAGGAAATATCAGGACCTTGTATGGTTTATCCCGTGAGTTCTTCAGGCGTCTGACCCTGCCTGCAACCCCTCTGGGTAGCTGGTAGGCGTTATTTTCCACGTTTATAAGTGAGGACAATGAAGTTCATTTGCTCATAAATCTTCATTGAGCATCTAGTATGAGCCAAGCACAACAGTCAAGATAATATAACCTTTGGGTGGAACTTACACGACAGACAGCAAATTGTAACAGAAATGGCTCGTAAGTACCGAGTAACAAGGAGGCCAAAACTGGCACGCCGAAGAACTACCACCTTGACACGCAGCCCACGTCACCCTTACACAACGGTTTCTAAACAGCAAACTTCTCTCACAGATGACCTTTTATCCGGTGTTCTGTGTTAATGAACATAGCAGATTTGGTTTAGGCAAAATACCATTAGGAGTGTAATTCACGAGATCTGAAGTTCGAGGCACTTAGGAGACCCCCACGCCTGTGCTGTGGGAGTGGACTGCGCGAGCCTGGGGTCAGCAGCAAGGCCTGTGCTGCTGGCCCGCACAACACACCAGGAAAGGGCCTGGCCGCGCGGGGGGCAGCGCTGTGGTACTGCCGCACGGTGTGTCAGGTAGCAGACTTCCGTGGGGTAAAGATCCTTATCTGGATCACTTCCGAGCTCTGTGCTCAACGACCCAGCTAGAGTAATTTGCTCCAGGTTATGAGGAAGGACTTGCATTTTGTGAATCCCAGGAAGAACACTGACTAACATCTTCATCACACCCCAGACCAGAGATTTCAGAAGCCAGTTCCGGTGCGGAGGCCTGTTGCTGCCTGGTGAAGCTACTGGACAGGAGCGCTTCTGACTCTCACTGCCCGTCAAGGGACATGATAGGGTTTGATAAGGAGAAACAGGATGGTAGAAGATTTCAGCCAAGACTTTTCTTTTTTTTTTTTTTTAATATTTTTATTTATTTCTATGAGAGAGAGAGAGAGACAGCGTGAGCAGGGGAGGGCCAGAGAGAGAGGGAGACACAGAGTCTGAAACAGGCTCCAGGCTCCAAGCTGGCAGTCAGCGCAGCCCGACGCGGGGCTCGAACCCACGAACCGCGAGATCCTGACCTAAGCGAAAGTCGGCCGCTTAACCGACTAAGCCATCCAGGCGCCCCACAGCCAAGACTTTTCTTACAGCTAAAAGCTACTGGGAAACACCCACACCTACTTTTGTAATGCACAACTACTGATAACGCACAAATAATAACTTAGAGGACTGAGCGGGTAGTCACAAGAAAATAAAGCTCAGTCCTCACCACTTGCTGTAGCCTTGGGATGGGGGAGTGGCTGTTACATTTAGACTAGGAAGACTTCTTGGGAGAGGAGACTGGGGGTGGGGACAAGCCCTTTCATCTTGAGAAGTGGGGGACAGATTACTACTAGTGATCTTATTTATACGAATTTAAGTACCTCCTTGAACTCACACAGTCCAGTTGTCTGGGAGGCTGTAGACCTGTATGTATGTAAAACTAGAATGAAAACGCGGGCAGAGTTAGATGATGACTAATACCAGACAGTAAGGCATAAACCACGAGTGTGGGTCAAGTCACCGCAGTTCTAGGCACAAATCAAGGTTTAACTCCATGGGGATGGAAAGCAGGGGGGAATCTTTGGCTTTGGAGCTGACCGTCTGGGGCTCGCACTTCAGCTCTCCCACTCACTCGCTCGGTGGCCTGGACAATCCCTCGCACGCTGGGCTTCCTCCTAAAACAGGGCCACTACCTACTCTGACTCCTCAGGACACTGAAGACCGAAACGACCTAAACGTTGAATTCAAAAAGTATGACAGTGTGTGACACGATGCAACTAGAGAATAAAAGAAACACTTTCCTACACATTTCATTTGCATCTCCCCCAAAACCCCTAGAAAATGCACAATCAGCATTTCTATTTTACAGAGAATGCCAAGGGCGTCCTAACGTGGGACTAACAGCCTCCTCCGGCGCGGACGCCGGTCCCTTCAGGCGGCCGCTGGGGGAGCTCGGCCCGAGGAGCCCGTTCCAGCCACCAGTTCCGGGGGGCGGTTGTAAGTTATCCCGCGATGGGGCTGCGAATCCAGGCCCACGTGGGGCGCAGGGTTTACTAAAAACTTAAGAAGTAGTTCAGGCGCAGGGCGGCATCATTCATCGGTGCGCCGCGGGTCTCGGGAGGAGAAAGCGGTGTCGCCTCCCTCCCGGAGCCACCGGGGCGGGACGGTGAGTCCCTGGGTTTTCGGAGGCTGCGGGGCGACGCTCCCCGGGCCGGGAGGGGCCGCCAGGCGACGGCCCGGGAAGCCACGAACCGAGAAGTCACACGAGCCTCGCCACCAGGACCGTCGCGCCGCGGCGCGCCGAGCTCGACGCAGGCGGCCCGGGTGCCACGGACGGCAGCTGACGGCCACCAGCCCCGCCGACGCGTCCCGGAGGCCGCGCGCCTGCGCCGACCCGCCCAGCCGGGCAAGTCCCCGCGGTCCCGGCGTCCCTCGCGGTCCCGGCAGCCTCCGCGGGGCAAGATGGCCGCGGCCCGGGCGGCCCCGGAGGCGGCGGGGTGCTAGGCCCTACGTCCCTCGGCCTTTCCCGAGGGCCGAAGGGGCCCGGAGAAGTGGGCGCACAGCCCAGCCCAGCAAATGCGTGTCGGCTTTTCTTGCCGCGGCCGTGAGGACGGCCCAGTAAAGCCTTTGCCCTGATAGGCAGTTCCAGCATTTCGCAGCCCCGATCCGGGACCCCCCGGGGGCTGCGGTGTCCGCGCTCCGACGGAGGGGCGAGGCCGGTCCCTGCGTCCCGACCCGCGCGACCCCGAGCACCCCATGCCTACGGGCGCGGGGAGGCGTGGCCTCCCCCACGGCATCCACCTGTGCTGGTTGCTCTGTGCTTTGACCTTAAAGCTCTGGTAAGGGGCGGCTGAGGGCTGGGGCGTGGAAGGGGCGGGAGGGCGGCCTGGTCCCGGCCCCTGGGGGCCACGCAGGCCGCGAGCCGGCTCCGCGGAGGTGGGGAGTTCCCAGTTTTCTGGCCTCTGACTCTCGCCTCCCCACCCTCCCTGCCTGCCTGCCGCTGCAGCCAAGCCGAGGCTCCGGTTCCGGCGGAGAAGCTGTCAGGTGGGTGCTGGAGTGGTAACCCGACTCCCCTAGTTCTGTGCTTTTGCCGCCCTCCCCGGTCCCGAGAGCCCGGGTGGGAGGGGTGGCGCCGCGCGGAGCGAAGGCTTTTAGCTGTGCTGGGAAGTTGGGTGGGCAGACCCTTTGGGGGCAAATACTTCCTGGCATTTCTCTCCCCCGTTAGTGAGCACCTCAAATTTGCCGTGCTGGCTGGTGGAGGAGTTTGTGGTGGCAGAAGAATGTGCTCCGTGCTCTAATTTCCAGGCTGTGAGTATCTGTTCCCCGGTTTTTGTGGTATCTGATCAGTCTCTCGGTTTTACTAAGTGTGCCTTTGCGTTGCCCTGGTCTTTTCCTTGCAGTTTCAGTGTATGTCCACGTTTGGACTTGCTTCCCCACCCCACCCCCGCCCCAGATGTGCCCTTTCCTTTGTAAGTCGACAGCAACATTCACCTAATAGTCCTATTCATTTAAAAAAAAAAAAAAAGAAGAAGAAGAAAATGAAAGAAAGAAAAGCAAGAAATCTCGATTCCCCATGTGGGGCTGAAACTCACAACCCTGAGATCAAGAGTCGCTGGGTCCACCTACTGAGCCAGGAGGTGCCCCAGTCGTAATCATTTTTTATTTTATTTAAGAAAAATTTTTAATGTTTTAGTTATTTTTGAGAGAGAGACAGCATGAGCGGGGTAGGGGCAGAGAGAGAGGGAGTCACAGAATCTGAAGCAGCTCCAGGCTCTGAGCTGTCAGCACAGAGCCTGACGCGGGGCTCGAACCCACGAACCGCGAGATCATGACCTGAGCTGAAGTCTGAGGCCCAACCCACTGAGCCCCCCAGGCGCCCCATGATCATTTGTAATCCAGTAGGCTCTGGGCCCTGTCCCCATCTCTCTGCCCCTGAGGTGTGTTTTTAATGCACTTACCATGCATCCAGCACACCCACCATCCCTACCAGAACCAGCCCGGAGCCAAACCCGCTGGGCACCTGCCCCTTCTGAGCGAGTCTTTCTGCTTCTCCTGCTGCCCTTTCCTGACCTGTCCTTTGGTCCTTTTCTCTTGACAGAAGACCACTCCTGAGTGTGGCTCCACGGGGTACGTGGAGAAAATCACCTGCAGCTCATCTAAGAGGAATGAGTTGAAAAGGCAAGTGCTGTTTCTCTCCTTGAAACCTAGGTCACTTCCTTTGTTCCTGATTTTAGGTACTTTGCGCAGGTCTTTCTGTCCCTCTGGAGGCAACCTGGCGTATTGGGGGGGGGGGGGGCAAAGTATTTGAACCAAGTCCTGGTTCTGTTTCTCCGCACTCGACCACCGGTCCTGTTGAGCGGGTTAATGCCGGCTCCGCTTTGGCGACACCAGAAAGCAGCCGGATGATGTACTGGAGTGGGATCTGCGTGCGGTGAACACGTCCAAGGGCTGACGGTAGCTCTTTTCCCCTCATGCGTCTTGGCTGGGCTCCAGTAGAAGGGAGTAGAGGGAGAGGTGGCCTAGCCTTCCCCGGGAGTAACTGTCCCTTCCTGCTCTTAGCTGCCGCTCAGCTCTGATGGAGCAGCACTTATTCTGGAAATTTGAAGGGGCTGTCGTGGGTGTGGCCTTGGTCTTCGCTTGCCTCGTCATCGTTCGTCAGCGGCAGCTGGACAGAAAAGCTCTGGAAAAGGTCCGGAAGCAAATCGAGTCCATATAGCGACCTTCTACCCTTTGGTAGGGGTCTTGAGGACCCTGCCTCAGACAGAGACAGTGGGATGGACGGACTTGCGCCCCTCGTTCTCTGGGAATTTATGGTGGCGTTTCCTGTCTAGAGCATTAACCAGCAAAATGAGGAGTAGGATGGTTCCCTTCCCTGCTGTAATTTGGTTTGGGACAGGAAGTCATGGCAGCAGACGTGGAAACAGGGTGGCAACTTTACGCCTCAGTTTACCAACTACCTACCTTCCCCTTCTGCTTATTTAAAACTTTCAGGATACAATTTCAGCAAAAAAGTTTATTTCTCAGCCGAAACCTCTGTTTCCCCTCAACCCTAGCCCGAAAGAAGAAATAAAGTTACAGATGTATAAAGGATTTGTAATGACTCCTCACAAAGCCTAGGCTTCAGGGTACAGACATTTAGGATGTCCAGGAATGGATTCGGACCCCTGAGGCCAAAGAATTCTGGATGGGAAACCCAGGGAGCACCAGAGCGGCGAGGGGAAGTGGGCACGGAGCCCTCCAGCTCACATCTCCTCTGCGTGCGGGAAGGCTCCCCCGCGCCCGCTGGGGCCTGTCTTCCCGCCCGTCTTCGCGAGTGCTGTTCTTGTTGAGCCATTTTCACCCTTGGCCTTAAGTGGCCCCTCCAGTCTGGACCCTACCACCGTGGTCTCCAAACTTTCTGTCCTGTCCTCGTGGGTCAGGATATTTCTGGAAATCACTGTGGGTGGAGGAAGAAGGGCAGTCGTGGAGTGTTTGCTCAGCTGGGGGATCCTAGCCAGGACAGGGCTTCCTCCCATGTCTGAGTTCCTGGAAAACAGCTCCTCCCCGCCCTTGCCTCACCTCCACGAGGCTGGTAATCCTCAGGCCCCGCTTCCCGGAGACCCTGAAAGGGGCTGACGCTGGGCAGGATGATGAGAGCCAGGGAAAAAAGAAGGATCTGGAGAAAACAAAAGGGACGCTTGGCCTGTGGGGCCACTAAAGGCAGGGAACCAAGGGCAGAATGAATAGAGGGCGGTTGGAGTCCTCAGGGATGGGAAGGTGGGTGTGGTGGGGGCTGGGCGTGCCGGGATAGAGGCAAAAGGTGGTGGACTGGGGGGCGGGGGGACTGACCAGAACACAGGTGCTGGTCTGGGCAGCTTTGTTGGAGGTCCGGGCAACAAGCAGCTGCAGCTGACGGAGCTGAGCTACCAGCGAGCTGGTGAGGGCGGAGTGAAGAGTCAGGGCGCGAGAATGGTGGCGCTCCCGGCCGCCCCTCCTGCACCCGGCGGCGAGGGGGGCGGCCAGGGCACCTGCCCCCCAAGGAGCAGGCTATGCATCCGCTTACATGTTGCGCCTCTCCAGCTCCTGGACTTTCTTCTGCAGCTCCCGGTTCTGCGCAGAGCAGGCAGCGGCCCTAGGGCGTGTGGACAGGTGGGACCCAGCTCTGCGGTCCCGGGGTCCCCGACCTGCCTGCCCTGGTAAGGGAGGAGGCCACACGTGGCCCACGGGGAGCTGGACACGGACGTCCAGACATACCTGCCCTCCAGCCCATCGATGTACTCTTTCTTCCGCTGGCGACTGTCCTGAGCCGACTGCTTGTTCCGGATCTTCCTCCTGACCTTCTTGAGGACCCTCTCCTCTGCCTGGGGGGCCCGGGTGTGTCAGTCCCGGGCCAGAGCCTTCCTCAGCGCCCCGCCTGCCTCTGTGGACCAGGGCGGGGCCACTGGGTTGGGATACCCTTCGGGGAAGCGTGTTACCTTGGTGAGGGGCAGGTGAGCAGGCAGGGAGACGCCCTCCTGCCCTAGCAGCCGCTTCTCCTCATCTGTCAGGGACAAGGGGTGGCCCAGCGGCTGGCGGAGAACGGACAACAGGAGAGGGTGACAAGACAGTGGGGGAGGGCCCGGTCTTTTCCATCCCCCCCCCCCCCAGGCTGCTCCCGGCTCCCTGAGTGCCTCCTGGGGAGGAATAAGTGACCTGAAGTGAGGTTGGGGGAGGGGGCCTTCGTTCAGACTCTGGGGCCTCCTGGGGCTGCGAAGGGAGAGAAGAGGGGTTGTGATAGGTCCTTTGTCCCGAGACTTAGGACCTCGGCACTCTGAGCAAGCTAGGGAGGCCTGGTTCTGGTCCCCAAAGCTTTAGGGTATTTGAAGAAAGCAGGGAGCAGCTCACTAAGATACGGTTTGCTTAAAATGGTTCACTTTTGTCCATTAACTTCCATTTGGCAGAGTGCCATGTCCAGCCCAGGTCAACCGCTGGGAGCTCCCTGGGGCAGTGGCCCATTTCCCCCATGGTCTGAGCCCCACTTTCTGGATGGAAGCTCCGTCCCCTGTCTAAGAACTCTCCAAGGGCCACCAGACTGAACCACTCCTCAAATACAGTATGGGGGGGGGGCAGGGGACAGCTCGCCAGCCTCACCTGTCGACGAGTAACCCGCCTTTCTGATACTCCTTGAAAGATTTATGCTTCACTCTGACTTAAGAGGAATTTGAGTTTGCTTTTGACTCCTGATCTTAGTTTTTAGCCAAGCCATTTCTTGTCTTTCTGCCTTTTCCTGATGGTCCCTTCTTGCTCCCATGAAGCCACAAACTCCCCAGTGTTTTGATGCGAACACAAGCTTAGAAGTATCCGGCTTCTTAAGGTCCCTCAGCCCGATTCTGAGATGCTTGGTGTGGATTCTGGTCCCAGCTTCAGCCAGACGTGCAGGGAGGCCAGAGCCCGGTCCCCACGTTGCGCATAGGCAGCTCTTTCCAGCCGCTGCCCAACGACAGCGACTGTGCAAGCCCCCCCCCCACCGAACTCCCCCTGCAGGAACCAGCCTACCCAGCCTGAGGGAGGCGCCCAGCATGTTACCCTCTGCGCCTGGCCCTGGGCTGCGAGTGCAGCTGCTCGGCGCCGCCTCCCCACTTCCCTACACCCTGTGCTGGTGGCCTGCTGGGCTCCCAGGCAGCCCGCCCCCTCCGTGTCCAGACCCGAGGCTGAAACGGTGGCCCCGCTGAGCAAACTGCACACAGGGTCTGGGCTTTCTCCCGGGTCCTGTCCCCAGACGCCCTCACCCCACCTTCTCCTTAACTGGGTCCTCGCCGCCTCACCCCAAGGGCTCTGCCTCCCTTGTCCTTTTCTGCTCCTAAAGCTGCCCGAGCCTCTCCTGGCCTTTCAGTGCCACAAAAATTGGGGCAAAGAGATGAGCATCAGTTTCCCCTCCCTCGGGGGAGGGGTGGTCTTTGCATCCAGGAGTGCTGGATCAGGCTGGCCCAAGGCTCACCGGGGCTGCAGGAGGCACTGGGTTGACAGAGCCTGCTCTGGGCAGGGAGTCGGCATGAGCATCCAGGGGCAGCTCGCAGACCACGCAGGCATCGGGCACCAGAAGCTGTGGGCTCCACTGACCTGAGGGAGACACGGGACGGGAAGGGTACACCCTAATGGCAGCAGGGCCCGGCTGGAGGCACGGGTTGGGAAAACCTCTCGCCCCAGGTAGGGCCGGAGCTGAGGGGCCACTGTCCCCTTTCCACCGGGAGCACTGACCTAGCTGGAGAGAGATGAAGCCTACGGCGGGCCCAGCTTCCCCCTGCGCCCTCTCCAGGGCCCCTGCCTCATAGACAACCTCATAGAGAGCAGGGGAACTGGGTGCTTGGGGGGCGGGAGGGCTGTCTGGACGGCCCGGGTCCTCGGAGATGCCACTGTCGCTGCCAGCAGAGGCTTCTGAGCAGTACACTTCATTGGGATCGATGAGAAGCTTCAGGAAGTCTTCGGGCTCACTGTCTGGAAGGCCCTGCGGTAGGAGAGGGCGTCTGTGTACAGAGAGTTCCAGACCCCCATGAGACCTACATCTGGCCCTGTGCCCTTGGACATGGGGACAGCTACAGCTCACGAGTCTTTTAGGGCCTCGGGCTTCAGACGTCTCTCCACGGGGAGGCTGAGGCTGAAGTGATGGGCCCTCTTCACGGTTCCCCTCCGCCCACCCCACCTCCACCCTCCCACTCACGCAGCCGTGGCCTCCAGGGGGCTCCCAGCCTCGCAGCCCCTGTTCTTGGAGCTTAGTCTCTGGGGCTTCTGGAGGCGGGCCGTGCAGTCCCAGCTCCGGGAAGGTTCCTGTTGAGAAAACGCCTTCTGGGGACTCCAGCCATGCGTCCAGCAGGTCGGGGGCTCGGAAATCCATTCTGCAGGGAGAGCAGGACCAGGGTGAGGGCGCCCTCCCCCCAGCTCCCGGGTCCCCCCGCTCCTCCTTCCGCCCTCGCGCCGCCTCACCCGGCACCGGGGGTCTCGCCTCCGGCCTGACGTGTGGCTCCGACGAACGGCCCGCTCGGTGTTCCCCGCTCCCCGGAGCTCAGGCCGCCGGCCGCCCCACAGGCCGCCGCGCTCCTTTCCTCCAGGATCTCGCATCCTGGACCAGCCCTGCCAAGCCCCGCCCCGGCCTGACCCCGCGGCAGGGCGCCGGGCGCCGGGCCAGGGGCCGCGAGGCGAGGCGCCCGCACGCCGGGCTTGAGCAAGGCCGGCCTGGCCCTTCGCGCCTCAGTTTCTCCCAGCGACAGCGAGTCTTCCGCGGGCTCGGGGCCCTTCAGGGAAGGACGGCGACGGCTGTGGCCGAGCACACCGCGTGCCTGCCCTCCGGCCGTTAGCTGCGTAAGGCGAGGCGGGTCCGGGTCGAGACCCGCGGGAAAGCCGCCACCCCGGGGCCCGAGTCTCGCCGCGGGATCCCCTCCCCCGCTCCGAAGCCCTCTTTCCACTCTTGAGTTTGATTGGACGTGGGAGGTTTCAAAGGCAGGGCATCGAGCCAATGGGAGCGCCGACTCGAGGCAAGCTGCTCCCTGACTGGTCGGAGGGGCCGCGGAGCGGGCGGGGGAGAGCGTCCCCCGGAGCGGGAGCCCGGGCAGGGGCGGGGCGGGGAGCGGGGCAGGTGCGGGAGCCCCGGCGGGGGCGGGGG
>NW_024081416.1:493311-508535 GCF_003009895.1 Hyaena hyaena | reverse complement strand
CCCCCCCCCCCCCCCCCCCCCCCCCCCCGGTTACGAGCCAGGCCAGGGAGGACGACCTGTTGGCCCAAGTAGGAGCTTTGTCTTGCGGAAGGTCACGCGAACCTGCCGGCGGCGCGCACGTACCCGCTGGACTGCCAGCCAACGGAGGGCATAACTTCCATCAGCTTTCACGTAGTTTACAAAATGTTTCCACAGACGTCGTTCTCGCATTTAGTCCGCGGCAGCCGGAAGGAGGCACGGGAGGTATCTCCCCAACTTGACCGAGGAGGACACGGGATCCGTGACTGCAGCGCGGCGGTCCCGAGGCTCAGGGTTGCCGGCGTCGTGACTGGAGGGCCGGGAATTCTTTTCACGTTTACCGACGGGGCTGCGGCGATGCCTGCCAGCCCAGCAGGACTGCAGAGAGGGGGGAGCCCCCTGAGACACGCGGGACAGTTTGGGCGTGGATCCACCACTCAAACTGGTATTCTTCATGAAACTTTGAGAGTGCACCCCTCAAATAGGGTGACAATAGCAGGATCTGCATGTGTCGAGTAGCTCTCGGGCGGTCCGGCGCTCTCTTATCACTCGCACGGTTCTAGCAAGTCCTAGCTGGAGAGAGAAGTGACTTTCTCGAGGTTACTCTGGAGGTAGGACCAGGGCTGGGCTCTGAAGCCACGTTCTTGGCGCTCTGCCTGGCTGTCGTGCTTGGGTTCTCAGACTTCCTGCTCCAGGGGTGAGAAGGCGCAGGCTCCCTGGACTGATGCGGAGCGGCCCCCGGCCTGCATCTTCCCCGGGCAAGAAAGGTTTCAAAGGCTTCCTGCGGGTTGCGTGTGGAGAGATGATTATGTGGAAAAAACAGTCCGCGTTCATTAATGCTAGAACTGGAAAGAACCTCTGGCAACATCGGCTGGTCTAACTTCCCTCTTTCACCTACTTTATCAAGTTCCTAAGAGGAAAAATGACTTGCTTAAGATCACACATCAAATTAAGGTGAAGGGGCACCTGGCTGGCTCAGTCCGGGGAGCCTGTGACTTTTGACCTGAGGATTGTGAGTTCAAGCTCCACATTGGATATACAGCTTACTTTAAAAAGAAAAAAAAAATTCTAAGTTTATTTTTTTGTGAAACAAAAGTTTTTATTCTTTTCTTAAATAGTTTATTGTCAAGTTGGTTTTCCATATAACGCCCAGTGCTCATCCCCACAAGTGCCCTCCTCCATGCCCATCTCCCCCCTTCCCTTCTTCCCCAACCCCATCAGCCCTCAGTTTATTTTTGAGAGGGGGCAAGTTGGGAAGGGTCAGAGAAAGAGGGAGAGACAGAATCCCAAGCAGGCTCTGCACTGAATCCTGGGGCAGGGCTCCATCTCATGACCATGAAATCACAACCCGAGCCAAGATCAAGAGTGGACGGTTAACTGACTGCGCCACCTGGGCAACCCTACAAAGAACATTTTTTTGAAAGAATATACACTGAGCTCAGTCAGTTGAGTGTCCCACTCTTGGCTTCAGCTTGGGTCATGATCTCACGGTGTGCGGGTTGGAGCCCCTTGTCAGGCTTGGCGCTGACATCTCAGAGCCGGCTTGAGATTCTCTTTCCCTCTCTCTCTGCTTCATCCCTGCTTGCACACTCTCTCAAATAAACTTTAAAAAATACACACGTAAAAAATTAATATTAAAACAAATTTTAAGGTAGAGCTGGGACAAGTCTCCAGGCATCCCATCTCCCAGTCTATGATTCCTTGTTAATGTTACTAATTATTAATAATCTTTTTAAAATTTATTTTTGAGAGAGAAAGAGACAGAGCATGAGCAGGGGAGGAGCAGAGAGAGAGGGAGACACAGAATCCAAAGCAGGCTGCAGGCTCTGAGCTGTCAGCACAGAGCCCGACGTGGGGCTCCAACTCATGAACTGTGAGATCATGACCTGAGCTGAAGTCGGCCATTTAACCGACTGAGCCACCTGGGGCGCCCTAATTATCAAAAATCTTGAAAGCATAATTTGCCATAAACCATAGCATGCATAATATTCTCTCGAATAATTTGGTGTCTCCTCTAAGAGTAATTTTTATCTTTTCATTAGGAGCTTGGAGCAGCAATGATAATTATGAAATGATGAAACAGTACCAACCCACTTCACCTCCTATCTCTTTCCTGAACTCCCTCCCTCAAGAAGTCCTCACATCCCCTCTTTTCTTAAAGAAGTTGCTGGCCTCCATTTCCAGATTTTTTTTTTTTCTAGGAGACAGAGAGAGACAGCGTGAGCAGGGGAGGGTCAGAGAGAGAGGGAGTCACAGACTGAAACAGGCTCCAGGCTCTGAGCCTGTAGTCAGCAAAGAGCCCGATGCGGGGCTCGAACCCACGAACCGCAAGATCATGACCTAAGCGAAAGTCAGACGCTTAACCGACTAAGCCACCCAGGCGCCCCTCCATTTCCAGATTCTTAAGAAGCATCACTCTGGTCTCTTCTTTAGACAATGAGGCCTTTCGCCTTTGCAGAGAAGACCGGGCTGAGTCCCCTTCTTTATTTCTTCCTTTGTGGTATGGTTTGAAGTGTTGGGGTTCAGAGCTGACCCTGAGAAATAATTATTGACATACCTTTGAGCAAAAAGGTGTGTGTTTTTTATTGTTTTTATTTTTGAGAGAAAGAGTGAGCGGGGGAGGGGCAGAGGAGAGAGAGGGACAGAGGGCTTCCTGCTGACAGCAGGGAGCCCAGTGTGACCTGAGCCGAGGAAGGACACACAGGTGCCCCCAAAAGTGGTTTTACTAAAGCACACGGACAGGACCCACGGGCAGAAGGAGCTGCAGCAAGACTGTGGCGGGTGACCGGTTACATACCTTCAGGTTGGGAGGGGTCAGCGACACAGTGAGTGTCTAGGGAATCACCAGGACCTTGAAGGGCCGGCTGTTGTCGGGAAAAGGTCGTTCATTACTGTTAGTCAGTCATGAGGCTCCAGTGTTTATCAGGGGCCGTATGCTTGCAGGATGATTGCTAACTTGTATCTTGGGGGGTAGAGGTAAAGGAAGTTTCCAAAGGAGTTTTATATGTAAAGTAGACTTACAGGATGGGGGGGGGGTCGGTTGGGGTAATGTTAAGCTAAGGTCGCCTTTTGCCCTGAGCAAAGTGTCATCATTGAGGCAGCTGAATTCCTAGAGGAAGGTCACTCTGCCTGTCTCAGGACTTGTCAGTGGGTTGTAGGCAGTAAGGGAATTTAATGGTTTTTCTTCTTTGTTTCCTACATCACTTTGTACCGTACCCTCCCATGAGGTTAGGAGAGCATTCTGATAGCCCTGGATTCGTGGGCCAAGAGGATCCAGGCTAAAGAAACTGAGGGTCCTGAGTTGAAATGTTCCTTCCATTCAAGGAACAGAAAACAGAAGGGAGGCCAGCAGGGGTTGGGGGCAGAGGGGTTCAAGGTGAGTTCAGACAGAACCCAACCAGATGCCTTGAGGCCCGAGAGCAGCTCTCCACCAGCCACCCTGAACCGGGGCCCACCAGGTCTCTATAGGCTCAGAGACATCTCTACACGATCAGAGAGGTCTCTACACGCTCAGCGAAGACGGAAGGCTGCACAAAAGTCAGGTCAGGCCACTGATAGTCAGAAAGGGATTATTTTCGAGAGATGCCCTCTCTTTGGGGCACCTGGCTGACTCAGTTAAGAGTCTGACTCTTGGTGACTCCCGTTTCAGCTCAGGTCATGATATCACAGATGGGGAGTTTGAGCCCCACATCAGGCTCCGCGCTGACAGCATGGAGCCTGCTTGGGATTTTCTCTCTCCCTCCCTCTCTCTCTGCTCCTCCCCTGCTCATACACTCTCAAAAATAAACAAACTTAAAAAAAAGTCCTCTCGGGGCGCCTGGGTGGCTCAGTGGGTTAAGCGTCCGACTTCGGCTCAGGTCATGATCTCACGGTTCGTGGGTTCGAGCCCCGCGTCGGGCTCTGTGCTGACTGCTCAGAGCCTGGAGCCTGTTTCAGATTCTGTGTCCTTCTCTCGCTCTGCTCCTTCCCTGCTCATGCTCTGTCTCTCTCAAGGATAAATAAACATTAAAAATTAAAAAAAAAAAAAAAGTCCTCTCTTTGCTATTTCCCTTTTCCAATTCCGCCTCATCTTTCTCCTTTGTTGACGGTGCGGACGAGGGAAGCCGAGCGAGGAATCCGGCCCAGGCAGGGGAGCGTCCTCCCGCCGGCGCCGAGGCCCCCGGAAGGGTCTTGGCGTCTTGCAGGAGGCAGCCCAGGCGGTGCCGAGACCAGGAAGAAGACCTCAGACACGCGGGGTGGGCCCGGGCTCCGGCCTCGCCCGCGGGCGTCCCAGCTTCCGGCCGGCAGGGCCCTTCCCACCGCCCCGGGGCGCCCCAGGCCCGCGGCCCCCCCTGGGTCCGCCCACTCACCGCCCCGCCCCGCCCCCGTCAGCCGGCCTCCGGACTCTGATTGCGGCTGGGGCACGTCACTCCGGGCCTGGCCCCGCCCTCCTGGCCCTCTCATTGGCCGGCAGCGGCGGTGGGGGCGGGTCACGGCGGGGCGGGGTCCCGGGTCGCGGCGGAACCGGGCTGATGCGGCCGAGGGGGACCCTGGCGAGGTGAGTGTGCGCCCCGGGCCGTGAGGGTCGGGCCGCCTGGGCGCACGCCGCGACCCGCCCCCCCGGCCTGGGACCTCGACGGTTGCCGTCTGCCCGCCGCTGCCCCCTTCGGGCGCGGCGCCGGGGAAACGGAGCGGGGAGTGACCCGGCCCCAAACTCACCCTGCTCAGGTGGCCCACGGAGCTGCCCGCGACACCTCTGCGCAGCCCGGCCCCCCTCGCTGCGTCCACTCCTTCCTGCAGGGGGCGCATCCTGCCCTTGCCCGAGAGGACCCAGCTCCAGGTGAAAGGGTAACGAGCGCCCACAAACCCTCCCGCCTCAGTTTCCCCCTCGCGGGTTCCCTGAACGAGCCACTCGGAAGGGTGACGACTGCGGGGAAAGAGGACCGTCCCGCTACAGGAGCGCATGGGTCAGACTGAGCGGGGAAGGTCGGAAGGTGGCAGGCTGAGGGGGCGCCGCTCTGCTGACTGGCTCTCCCCTTCGCCCAGCCCCGTCTTTAAGTGACCGTCGCCCCCCCACCCCCCGTTCTGTCCGCCCAGGTCTGACAGTCGTTGGAGCAGCCGCAGCCGCCATGGGGCCCTGGGGAGAGCCCGAGCTCCTCGTGTGGCGCCCGGAGGCGGTGGCCTCGGAGCCCCCAGGGCCCGTGGGGCTGGAGGTGAAAATGGGGGCCCTGGTGCTGCTGTTGGTGCTCACGCTCCTCTGCAGCCTGGTGCCCATCGGCGTGCTGCGCCGGCCCGGGGCTGGCCCCGGAGCCTCAGGTGAGCTGTTTCCTGCGCCTCCCGAGCTGGGGTGCAGAAGGCTCTGGGGCTGAGGAGGGCCACCCAAGGAGGGGGAGGTGGCGGTGCCGATGGCTTGGGTTGGGGCCCTGAGGCTTGAGGGGTTGGTCGCTCACTCCTGTCTGTGCTCTGCTCCTGCCCAGCCTCCCGCCAAAAAGCCTTGAGCCTCATCAGCTGCTTCGCAGGGGGTGTCTTTCTGGCCACCTGTCTCCTGGACCTCCTGCCCGACTACCTGGCCGCCATAGATGAGGCTCTGGCGGCCCTGCACGTGACGGTGAGCCCTTGCGGGATGCGTGTGACCCTGCGTGCGTGGGTGTGTTCCATCATATACCTGTGGGACAGGTGGCTTGATGGCTGTCTTCCTGGGGCGCCCCACGACCACGAGGAAGGCACTTAGCACGTGACCGTAAGAGTGCCGGTGTTCAGTTGTGGGGCATAGGTTTCTGTGGTGCACGCCACCCCCGTCCCTGTGTGGCTGTTTTCCACTCTGACAGTGAGAGGAACCTTCTTACCAGGCACGTGACCTGCTCTGTGAGTTCCTTGGTCCCGCCCTCGGAGAATCCCCCTCACTCACACACCCCTGTCCTGAAGGGTGTGATAGAGGTCCCTGTGGGCCTGGAGTTCCCGACCAGAAAGGCCATGGTTCAAAGAAGTAGGATGTGAGGGAGGTTAAGGGCGAGGTGTAGCCAAGTCTCACAGGAAGAAGAGGCACCAGGAAGGCCCCTTGGGTTCTTCCTCTTCCTGCGGCTGAGGAAGTAACACTGATGTACCCCCTGTGACTGACTGGCCTGTGGCCCTGTGTGACTATGTGTAAGTCCGAATGGCCCCATGAGAGCGTGTGGCTCTGTGTGTGAGCAGGTGGTACAGTGGGCGACACGTGATGTGTGTGTGTGCACACGTGCCTCCGTGTCACCAGGCTGTCTGCATCCCCGACTCCGCTGGGCGTGGTTTGGTGCCCCCTCCGCAGGAAACACTTGGCAGTGTCTGGAGACACGACCGTTGGGTTGTCACAGCTCGGGGAAGGAGGGCCTTGTGCTTGTTACTGGCCTCTGATGGATACGGGCTCGGGATGCTGTTAAACATCCAACTGAGTACAGGACAGCCCCCCAAAATAAGTTCCTCCAACCCAAAACGTCAGTAGTGCTGAAGCTGAGACACTGGCTCGCGCACAGTGCTGTGAGGGACACTGTAATCCGTGTGGTTGTCTATCGCTCTGTGTCTGTCCCCAGATGACTCTGGCTTTGTGTAAATGTGTCTATAACTGGGACCCCACTACACCCTGACTGTGAACCCTCTGCCCACCCCGGCCTGTGCCCTCAACTCCCGGCCGCCCTCTCTCCCCACAGCTCCGGTTCCCCCTACAAGAGTTCATCCTGGCCATGGGCTTCTTCCTGGTCCTGGTGATGGAGCAGATCACGCTGGCTTACAAGGAGCAGTCGGGGCCGCCGCCTCGAGAGGAGACGAGGGCCCTGCTGGGAGCGAGTAGTGGGCCGCAGCACTGGCACGACGGGCCGGGGCCCCCAGCGGCGGCAGGAGCGCCAGCGGCCCCCTCGGCCCTGCGCGCCTGTGTCCTGGTCTTTTCCCTGGCCCTCCACTCGGTGTTCGAGGGGCTGGCGGTGGGCCTGCAGCGAGACCGAGCCCGGGCCATGGAGCTGTGCCTGGCGCTGCTGCTCCACAAGGGTGTCCTGGCCGTGAGCTTGTCCCTGCGGCTGCTGCAGAGCCGTCTGCGGGCTCAGGTGGTAGCCGGCTGTGGCATCCTCTTTGCATGCATGACACCTCTGGGCATTGGGCTGGGCGCAGCCCTGGCAGAGTCGGCCGGGCCACTGCATCAGCTGGCCCAGTCTGTGCTAGAGGGCATGGCGGCTGGCACCTTTCTCTATATCACCTTCCTGGAAATCCTGCCCCAGGAGCTGGCCACGTCTGAACAGAGGATCCTCAAGGTCATTCTGCTCCTCGCAGGCTTTGCCCTGCTAACTGGCCTGCTCTTCATCCAAGTCTAGGGGGGCTCCAGGTGCCCTAGACCTTCCGTTCCTCTCCCAGAGCAGGAGAATAAGGAGTGAGGAAGGGAAGTACTGAGGATCAAGGGGTTCTCTGGGAGATAGGGATGGAGTCTTTGGGTGAGTTTGGCCCACGAGAGGGATGTGGTAGACAAGAGCCTGGTCCCAAGGGACAGGAGATAGTTAAGTCACTAAAGACCCGATTGAGGGACATTCATATTAGGGAAGACACTGAATGCCAGAATCTAGGGTCAGACACTACATGCAGGACAGGCTGACACTGAGAGGCTGGAGGCAGGTGCCCAGCTGCTGCGGGTGGAGGTGTAGGGAGGGCACGGCCCGGAGTTGGCAGTCCCGGGCAGTCCTGGTTCTAGGCCCTTTCAGCCCTCCGTCACCCGGGGGTGGAGTGGAGCCCTCCTCTTCTTACCTCCTACTCTCCTCTCTGTCTCCCGCTTCCCTTCTCCCCGGGGACTAGTGCCAAACGGCCTCTCCCTGCCAGTTTTGGTACCTTCTCTGGCTTCTCTAGTCCTGCTCACTTCTCTATTTTTAAAGTGCCAAATAAATCCCTTCCCTCTTTCTCAAAAAGCACAGTGATGGCACGGAGCCGTGCCCGGCACTTCAGCGGTGGGGGCCCTGCTTGCTCTTTACTTGGGGGCAGAAGTGTTTGCTGAGTTAGGGCGGGGGGAGGGTTGGCAGAGCTACTGCTGACGCCACCACCGCTCCCTAGGAATATTGAACATGGACCTGGCGCCCCATGCCCAGATGTTAAAACTGAACTGCCAAAACTTTTTTTTATACCAGAGGAGCCCAAGGGGGAAGGGGAAGGCTCACCTTCAGCGTTATTTTTGGAGAGGGAGGGCTGTGGACAGAGCCATATTCTCTAGAATCTATTTTACTAACTGACCCGTTTTGGGACTTGTTACCCAAATAAAAGATGTTTCTATACATTTGTACAGTATCTGATTCATTTGTCTTGGGGAAGGGGTGGGCCCGTCGCCAGTCTGAGAGGGCCTGAGTACCAGATGTTTACAGCTGTTTTAATATCCCTGCTTTCCCGGTTCTCATTCAGGCCTGAAGACCCCAAAATTTCCTCTTTTGTCTCTTCCTTCTTTCCGCCCTGTCTCCACCCCTTCCCTTCCTCGCCTTCCCCTTCCTCCCCTGCATCCCGCTGCCCTTCGCGCTTGGAGCCTCGGGACTAGTTTAGAACTACTCTTCCCAGCCTGCCCCACGCAGGGAGGAGCCGGGGGGGAGGAGCCAGTTCCCAGGCCCCGGAGCTACAGGGCTGCTGGGAAATGGGGTCCGCTTCCTGTCCGCGCCGCTCGCCCGGGGCCGCACAAGGGTCACGTAAACAAACTACAGTTCCCGGCCGCCCCCGCGCGCGGCAGGTCCGGGCTAGGCTGGGGCCGGGTTCGCGGTGCTCGCCGAGGCGGCGGCGGCGGCGGCTGCGGCTGGAGGCGCGGGCCGGGGCCCGCGGCGGGGCCGTGGCTGGTCCGGGCGGGTGGCGGGGAGGGACGCGCGGGGAAGATGGCGACGGCGGGAGCGAACGGGCCCGGCTCGGCCGCGGCCGCAGCTTCCAATCCGCGCAAGTTTAGTGAGAAGATCGCGCTGCAGAAGCAGCGTCAGGCCGAAGAGACGGCGGCCTTCGAGGAGGTGATGATGGACATCGGCTCCACCCGGGTGAGGGGCCGCCCGGGGAGCGGGCGCGGAGCGAGCAGCCTCGGAGCGGGGAGCCGGGAGGCGGGGCGGGGGCGGGCGCCCGCGCGAGGGAGGCGGAGCGGGGCCGCTGCCGTCCGGGAGGCGCGGGCGGAGGGCCGAGGGGCCGGAAGACGCGCGTGCGGGGGCGGCCGGGGCTCGCGGGAGCCCGGGGTTGGGGAGTGAGACGCGGCCGCGTGCAGAGAGCGCATCCCCGACGGGGTCCCCGGGGGCGCCGCTGCCAGCATCCCCGAGGCGGGGCCGGGCCGGGGGCATGGTCCTCTGGGCCCAGCCTGGCGCCTCCGAGTTGGCGATGTCGTCCAGGCGGGCCCCTCTGCGCCGTGGTGCCCCTCTCGGCCCTTTAGAGCCTCCGGGAAGGGCCCCTTGAGTGGCTTGAGTCGCAGCGCTGGGTCTAGTGGGGCAGGAAGTCCCCTCCTGCGTCCCTTCCCTTTGCTTCCTTTTTCAAATATTTCTTGTGGTTTCCTGACGTGAATGAAGGTGAGGTCCATCGCTCACAGGCTGTGCTTGGTGTTTTGCCCCGGCCGCCGTGGAGGGGAGGTGGGGACCTTGAAGCTCCCAAGCGGGTAACCAGTTGGCTACTGATCAGGTTTGCTGAGCTGTCGAGGAAGATGGCTGCTTCGTGAGTCAGTTACGAGGTGCCTGGGAGGGTCTTCTGTGTGAGGGGATATTCGCTCCCAAGCAGTTCCTGCAAAAAAGCATCCTGGCAGAGCTGCCTTTGAAGCCCCTCGGGCCTTCACTTCCTGCTTCCCGGGGCTGGAGGTCCACCCGGTGAGGGGAGGAGCTGGCGCAGCTGGGAAGCAGCCCTCCTGTAGGGACAGGGTGTTCTCCGAACAGCAGGTGAGGGTGTCGCGGTGATCCCAGCGGCAGGGAGCTGGCACGAATGTCAGGGGAGATGGTGGAACATAAATACCGCGTTTCGAAGCTCTTTCCGCTGGTCTGATTGGTTGCGTCTGTGACTGTGACTCCGGTTGTGCGCGTGTGTGTCCAATTCTTAACTGTTAGTCTTTCTTGTGTTTTTTTCCTCTGAGTTTCTAGAGACCATGTGTTGTAGTTTGTGGGGGGTTATAACAGAGAGAGTTAGGTGGGGAGGCAAACCGTGTGTGTGCACACACACTCGCACACACCCCTCTCAAAATGCCATGAGGTTCCCGATCTAACTTCGGACTGGGGGGCGGCGGAGGCAAGCAGGTGGGCGGGAGGCACCGCTTGAGACCCTGCCCGCTGTGGTGGGGTGGGAGTTTAGCGGCTGGATGTGCAAACAGAAAGGCAGTGAGAAGCTCAAAGCTGAGGCTTCTGTCTCCGTTGGGCTTTGCTTTGTCTCCAGCCACCCAGCCACTGCAGAGTAACTTCTGGGCTGCGCCTAAATGTCTAGTGGGCAGACAAGGCCAGGGCTTGAGGACCCAAGAGCCTAAAGCCAAAGATAAGCGATCTGGGGCTTAGCTGGTTACCTGGCCAGCAGAGAGGGCTACCAGAGGCAGACACAGCCACAGGGGCCTACATTGCCGAGAGGCCAGGTGATCACATAGGCTCATAGCAGTTCGAGTGGCCCAAAGGTTAACACTGTGTCCACTAAACCCGTGGGCTGACCTTTTGGAACAGAAAGTCACTTCTGACGTCGGCCTGTGCACAACAGTGCCTGACCCCCCGAGGCTGAGCCTCGGAAGTAGGCGCTCACCTCCCACAGATGGGCTAGAGACCTGGAGGCAGAGGAACACCACACCAGCCCCAGGGCTGTGGTGCTTCACTGCAGGGCCAGGCACGTCTCCCCAGGGTGGGGACCAGGTCAGGAGACGGCTCTGGCCCGGGCTGAACTGGGTTATTGCTCCTCACCCCCGTTCTCAAGGCCCCCCTGGCAATTCAGAGCCTTTGAAACTAGGTAGAAGGGGGCGCCTGGCTGGCTCAGTCAGTGGAGTGTGTGACTCTTGATTTCAGGGTCGTGAGTCTGAGCCCCGCATTGGGTGTGGAGATTACTTAGAAACAGAGTCTTGAGGGGGGGGAAGAAGCTAGAAAGGGGCTTGCTCCTTGGTCTTGGCACTGCCTTTTTAGTTCGGAGAACCGTCGTTTCCTGGATATTCCAGTGGCGATGGTGCGGGTTCTGTGTGGCTCTCCTGAGGCTGGGCGAGGGGCAGAGCCTAGAAGCCTGTGCCCCCCGGAGTGGGCTGGAGACAGGCTGGCAGTAGCGGCTCCGTGCAGCCGCCTGTAGCCTGCCCCTCACGTGCCAATTAGTCCTAGACGCATCTGGAAGGGAAGGCGGAGGTGCCCCGCAGGCCCCCTTCCCAGGAGTGAGCCCATGTGACCAGCCCGGGGGCTCCTGGCAACCCCTCAGGGACTCTGTTTAGACTGATGCCAACTGGGATAGGCCGCGAGCAGAGTGTCAGGCCCTGCTCGGTGGGGGATGCCCGCCGTCGGCGGTGGTGACGAGAGTGGCCTGAGGAAGAGCCGGGGCAGTTTCCGCACCAGGCCTTGGCGGACCTGTCCCCTGGCGCGGCCCCTTCATCGGATGGCTGTCCTGCGTGCGCCAGCAGTGTGGCACGCCGATGGGACAGCGGTCAGGAGCCTCCCTGACGCTCCCGTCTGTCCCCTGTGTCTCAGTTACAGGCCCAAAAACTGCGACTGGCGTACACGAGGAGCTCCCATTACGGCGGGTCTCTGCCCAACGTTAATCAGATTGGCTGCGGCCTGGCCGAGTTCCCGGTGAGTGGACGCCAGCCGGGTGGGCACGGGCGCCCGGGCAGCTGCCCCTGGTGACTCACCTGTGTCTTTTGGCAGAGCCCCCTCCACTCACCTCTGGACTCGTCTCGGAGCACCCGGCACCACGGGCTGGTGGAGCGGGTGCAGCGAGACCCCCGCAGGATGGTGTCCCCGCTGCGCCGCTACCCCCGCCACATATCCTTCCGGGTGGGGGGGGAGGGGCGGGGTTCCCGGAGAACTCGTGGTGCGAAGGGACCGCGTCCTTCACCGGCCTCCCAGAGAGGCTGCCCCCGGCCCTGACGGCCGGTCCCCGGCTGGCGCGGCCTCCTAGGCGCTCTCTGCCGCCGCAGGGTCTGCTGCTGGGGGTTTGCGTCCCGCCCCTGCCCGCTCTCCCTCAGCTTTCTGTCTTTAGCTCTCGTGCGCGTCAGAGGCGTTCGTTGACTCGTTTCCCACGCCCTGGCTGCCTGCGCTGCTGCATTCGTCCGTCTCTACTGGGCCTGGTTCCTTTCTTGCCTCCAGGCTTTGGCCCTGTTGCTGCCCTGTGTAGAAAAGGGGGGGTGGGGGGCTTGTTTTTGGAACGCCTTCCCTTGCCACCGCAGTCATTCTCTCGCCGGTCTCTGTCCGCAGTCCCCCTCCTCCCTTTGTCCTTAACCCGTGGGCTCACTTCGACAGCTCCCCCTACAGCCCTGCCTACTTGTCTCCTCCCCCGGAGTCCAGCTGGCGGAGGTCAGTGTCCAGGGAAGACCGACCTCGTGTCCACTCTCTCACGTGTCTCTGGAGGCGCCCGGGTTGGGGCCGGGCCTCCACGACGCAGGGCTGGGAGGGTGGGGGCAGGCGGAGTGGGTGGGTCAGAGTCCGGTCTTGGCCACGTTGCCACGGGCGGCCAGGCCTCCCGGCCCGGCCAGTGTGGGACCGGCGGGGACTGTGGGCGGCTGGGGGGTGTCGGGGGCGGGGGGGAGGGCGGCCGGGCGCCAGGTGCGGTGTCCTGGCCCTCAGGTGCGTGAGCCTCCCCGCCCACGGCCTCCCGGGTGCCCACGCCCTCCCGGGTGCCCACGCCCTCCCGGGTGCCCACGCCCTCCCGGTGCCCACGCCCTCCCGGGTGCCCACGGCCTCCCGGTGCCCACGGCCTCCCGGGTGCCCACGCCCTCCCGGTGCCCACGCCCTCCCGGGTGCCCACGCCCTCCCGGTGCCCACGGCCTCCCGGGTGCCCACGCCCTCCCGGTGCCCACGGCCTCCCGGGTGCCCACGGCCTCCCGGTGCCCACGCCCTCCCGGTGCCCACACCCTCCCGGGTGCCCACGCCTGCGCAGTCCTGCCGGGAGCCAGGGGGCCCATCCGCTCGCCCTGGAAGAGACAAGTCGGGAATTTCCAGCTCCCTTAGCTCCATCTCGGGAGAGGGGTCATGGGTCACAGGTAGCAGAAGAACCAGAAGGGAGGCGGCTCGTTCCTGGGTGTTCAGTCCCGTCCGTGTCCAGCCCTGTGCCTGCCTTCCTGTCCCCCCACTGGCCACCTTCCTCGTGACCTGTTTCCACCCCAGGACGATGCCCTGGGGCAGTTGCCCCGCCGAGAAGGGACAGCTGTTTCGCCTGCCGTCCGCGCTGAACAGGTGACGCCCCGGCCTTCTCGGCCGCATCTCCTGCTGTAGTTTCTGGGCGCCGCTCCCTGCTCCTCGCTGTCCCCAGGCGTCTTCGCCTGCGGAGCAGGGCCCAGGGCGGAAGCCTGCTCACCCTGCCTCCCCGCCGCACAGGACCAGTTCGGACTCCGCCCTCCACACCAGCGTGATGAACCCCAGCCCCCAGGCCGCTTACCCGGGCCCCACCCCTGTGAGCGTCCTGCCCGGCCGCCGCGGAGGTGAGTGGCCCTCTGTGGCCGAGGCCTGGCAGGGAGTAGCCTCAGGAGCCTGCGTTGGAAGCGGGCGGGGAGGCGCGCACCGCAGCCAACTCCCTGTGTCCTTTGCAGGTTTTCTGGACGGCGATGCGGACTCCAAAGGTACGCGCTCCTTGCCACGCGTGGACCCCGACGCCGCAGCGTTTCTGGGCCGGCGTCGGGGCTCTTCGAGCAGGGCCCGGGCGCCCGGCTCCGTCTGCCACTCTCACGGCCAGTCTTTCCCTTTCAAGTCCCTGGTGCCGAGGAGAACTTGCTAGATGACAAGCACTTGCTGAAGCCCTGGGACGCGAGGAAGGTCGGTGCGGCCCGCGGCCCTCTCCTCTCCGCGGGGCAGGCCCTCCTCGGTGGCCACTGAGCGCTCTCCCTTCTCTCCTCAGCTGGCCTCACCCTCCTCCCGGCCTCGGTCCTGCGAAGTCCCTGGAATTAAGTAGGCACCTCCGTGAGGCTGGCCGAGGGGCTGGGGGCGACGCGGGGGGCCTGCGGCCGCCCCTCCCCGACTGCGGCCCCCACGTCCCCCTCCCTGTCTTCTCCCCCCACAGCATCTTTCCGTCGCCTGACCAGCCTGCCAGCGTGCCTGTCCTCCTGCCCGCCATGAACACGGGAGGCTCCCTGCCTGACCTTACCAACCTGCACTTCCCCCCTCCACTGCCCACCCCCCTGGACCCCGAGGAGACCGCCTACCCCAGCCTGAGTGGGGGCAGCAGTACTTCCAACTTGACCCACACCATGACCCACCTGGGCATCAGCGGGGGCCTGGGCCTGGGCCCGGCCCCCGCCTCGGGCTGTGATGCACCAGGCGAGTGGCTGCGCCGGCCGTGCTCCCCGGGGGGGTGACGGGTAGGGGGCTTGAGCGCCTGGGACCCTCCCGCGCCTGCGCACACCGGCCTACCCCAGGATTCCTACGCTGTAGGTGTGGCTTTTTCTGGAAAAGGGAGAGGCGATGAGGGCAGCCCCCAGGCGGGCCATGCCGGCCTCACCGTCAGGGACAGAGCAGGGAGGGCGGCGCCTTGCCACCTCCGTAGCCTGGTCCCCGCTACCTGTTCCGGGCAGAAGGGGGCCCAGCTCCCGTCAGTAACGTTGGCATCTCTGGTTTTTGTCTGTGCAGGACTCCCTTCCCCTCTCAGCCACCCACCCCTGCAGGCCTCCCTGAGCAATCCCAACCTGCAGGCCTCGCTGGGCAGCCCCCTGCCCCAGCTCCAGGGCTCCCACAGCCACCCCTCCCTGCCTGCCTCCTCCCTGGCCCGACACGCACTGCCCACCGCCTCCTTGGGCCACCCCTCGCTCAGCGCCCCAGCCCTCTCCTCGGCTTCCTCCTCCTCTGCCTCATCTCCTGCCCTGGGTGCCCCCCCTTACCCGGCTTCTACCCCCGGGACCTCCCCCCGCCACCGCCGTGTGCCCCTCAGCCCCCTGAGTCTGCCCTCGGGCCCAGCTGACGCCAGGAGGTCCCAACAGCAGCTGCCCAAACAGTTTTCGCCAACAATGTCACCCACCTTGTCCTCCATCACTCAGGTACGCGTGGCCGCCTTCCCTCCGTGTGCGTCTCTCTCTTCCGCTTCTCTTCCTGCCGAGTGCGCTCCCTCCCACTCTGCCCTCCAGATGTGCAGCC
>NW_024081416.1:446207-492580 GCF_003009895.1 Hyaena hyaena | reverse complement strand
CCCCCCCCCCCCCCACGTCCCCTGCCGCCAGCACTCGCCTGTGGGATGGGTCACTTGCTGACGGTGCTTAGGAACAGTTTACTTCTGCAGCGAATCCCGAGCAAGTCGGCCTCAACCTCACTCAGTCCCTTTCGGTCTGATTCGCGCTTCGGGAAACTGCTCCCGACCCCAGGGCCGCCCCGTGGACCCGGCCGCTTTGTGTGGGGACCCTGACTTGAGTTCCTCTCGGGGCCGTGCCGGGGGCTGAAGCTCCTCCTTTTCTCCTCCTCCTCAGGGTGTCCCCCTGGGTACCAGCGAGCTGCCCCCTGCCCAGCGGCTGCCCCCGTACCCGTACAGCCCCCCAAGCCTCGTTCTGCCCACCCAGCCGCCCACCCCGAAGCCGCTACAGCAGCCCGGGCTGCCCTCTCAGGCCTGCTCGATGCAGCCTGCGGGCGGGCAGCCCCCAGGCCGGCCGCCGCACTGCGGGCTCCTGTACCCGCCCGGCTCCGGGGGGCACGGACAGCAGTCTCACCACCGGCTGATGAGTGACTTCAGCCTGGGGACCGTGAGTGCCCAGGTCACTGGCGTTGAAGCAGGGGAGGGGCTGGGGGTGAGGTGAGGCAGAGGGGCCTCTGCGGGGTTGGGAGAGCCGGGGGGGGGGAGATCACCCCCCCAGGTAACAGCACTGCCAGTCTGAGGCTTCTGTCCTGCCCCTCCCCCAGCTGGCCCCGCGTAGCGTGCTCTCTGAGCGCTGCTGCCCCGACTCCCTCTCTTCCCCGCATGCGCTCGCTCTGTCCCGGCGGGTACGGCGCCCACACCTGCTGCGGGCCCCGTGCTCGCTTCTGCCGCTCTGGCTGCTGCCTCTGCCCTCTCCTCTCATTTCCTGGGGTGGGGGTGCGGGGTTGGTGCTTTCCTGGGCAGAGGGGGGCAGATGCGACGCACCGGAAGCCCACTTCCTCGGGGTCTGTCTGTGCGTCCACAGCCGGAGCAGTTCGGCACGGAGAGCGCGTCAGCCAGCCTGGCGCTGGACCCCTCTGGCTTTGCTGAAGGGCCTGGATTTTTAGGGGGCGAGGGGCCAGTGAGCGGCCTCCAGGACCCCCATACCCTCAACCACCAGAACTTGACCCACTGTTCCCGCCACGGCTCAGGGCCCAACATCATTCTCCCAGGTGAGCAGCGTGGGTGGTGATGGGCACGAAAGGAGGAGAGCACGCGTTTGCCGGGGCCCCCGGAGTCTCAGGTCCCCGAAGAGTCTACAGGGCACCGGCCCTCACCCCTCTCTTCTGTCCTCACAGGAGACTCCTCCCCGGGCTTCTCCAAGGAGATCGCTGCAGCCCTGGCCGGAGTGCCTGGCTTTGAGGTGTCCGCGGCCGGGCTGGGGCTGGGGCTGGGGCTGGAGGAGGAGCTGCGCATGGAGCCCCTGGGCCTGGAGGGGCTCCACATGCTGAGCGACCCCTGCGCCCTGCTGCCCGACCCTGCGGTGGAGGACTCGTTCCGCAGTGACCGGCTGCAGTGAGGGCCGCGCTGGCGGCCCCTTCTCCCTGGCCCTGTCTTGTCACTGGGCCTTTCCTCCCTGGCCCCTGGCCAGTAGAGATGCCACGCTGCCCCCCCAGATCCTCTTTCTGCCACGAACGAGCGATCCCAAGAAAGAAAGAGCGAGGGGTCTGTGCGGGTGGCCCCTGAACCCTGCACAAGGGGCGGCCTGGGGGAGCTCGAGGAAGGGCCTAAAGCACTTGTAACTTTGAACTTCTGTCTGGAGGTCAGAGCCTGTTGGAAGGCAGGGGTGGAGGGGAGCCCCGGAGGCGGGGCTTGCCCTCCGCCTGGGGGTGGGCGGTGCCGGCCCCTCCCCACTCTTCCCCTTGCAATGCAGGAGAGAGCCAGAGTGGATATTATTTTTTATTAAATATATTATATGTTAATAAAAAAATCGTATTAAGCTTTGGAGTGGTTTGTACTGTTGGGGATGCATCTGGGGATTTAGAGGGTCCTGGGCCCCAGGCCCTTTCCTTGCTTAGGCTTTTTGGATCTTCTCAGCACTGCTGTGGTTTGTGGAAGGGCCCCAGCCTCAGAATTTGTACCCAGCCTTGAACATGGGCTTCCGGGCTGGATGTGGACTCCCAGGGCAGCACACATGCCCCCGTACCCCCCGCCCCAAGTCCAGGCCCGGTCGGCCATGGGGACAGGAGCTCTGACTGGCCAGGCGCGGTGCTGAGGCCTGGCTGTGAGTTCCGGGTGAGGAGGTGACTGATGGCCGAGAGGGCAGTCCGAAGCTTCCCCAGGGGCCGCTGCCTCCGAGGAGGCAGTATGGATGCCAGGCAGGGTTCAGGCTGGATCCCGGGAGAGCCCCGGGAGAGCCCTGCGGGATGCCCCCGGGTCTCCTGCCCCTTCCTGTCTGGCTGCCTGTGCTCTGCCCTCCAAGCTCTTCCGCACCCGGCAGTCAGGGGAGTGGTGTCCCCTGCGGCTCCCCTGCCCCCCTGCTCTCCCTACACCCCACGGTGCCGGCCTCTCCTCTTCCTCTTTCCAAAGCCCTTGTCTTTTTCAGAAAAGGGAACCGAGAGCTTGTGGCCGAAGCCCGCCCGGAATGCAGTGTGCCCTAAACCTGGAAGTAGGGGTGTCGCGGGGTCGGCACAGCCAGGGCCTGCCGGGCCACATGTGACCAGGCCCCGCGGCCTGCGTGCAGGGGGCCCTCCCGGCCGCCAGGGGTCGCGCTGCAGGCGCCGGGCGGGCGCGGCGGGGTCACGGCCGGGGGTGCGGGGTGGGGGGGGGCCCACTAGGGAAAACGGGGCGCGCGGACGAGCCCGGCGCGGCGCCCCAGCCGCCTGTCCCTCCGCCTGCCGCCCGGCGGGAGCGCGCCGAGCCCGGCGCCCTGTCCGGGACCGGGTAGCCCGCCCGCCCCCGCCTCCGAGCCGCCCCGCCCGGCCCGCGCGGGCCGGGGGCCGGGGAGCCGCGGGCCGGCAGGTAGGGGCTGGGCCGGGCGGGGCGGCGCGGGCGGAGGCGGGCGGGCGCCGGCTGCGCATCTGGTTCCGCTTCCTCCGCCGCGGGGAAGTGAAAGAGCGGGGAGGGCGCCGCGGCCGGCGCCCCGCAGCCCGGCGGGGCAGGGGCGGGCGCGCAGGTGTGCGGCGGGCGCCCCCCTTCCCCCCGCCTCCGGCCCCGCGGCTCCCGCAGCAGCTCCCCTGCCGGGACGGCCGCGTGGGGCCGGGGCCAGGGCCGGGCCGGGCGGGCTTGGGGGTGCCCGGGGAGGGCGGAGGAGCGGCCGCGCGCGGGGCCCGCCGCCCCCTCCCCGCCCCCCGCCCCGGCCCCGGCGGTCCCCCCGCCGCGCGCCCTCGGGCCGACTTCCGCCCGCGCAGCTTCCCCTCCCGGGTTTCGGGAAGTCCCCTCCCTTCCTCTCCGCGGCGCCCCACGCCTCCAGTCCTCCGCTGCAGCCACCCACTGAGCTGCGCCCCAGCTCTGCGCCCTAGGGCTCGGGGACCCCCGGGGCCCCCGCTCTCGGGTTGGGCCACGGCGGCAGGTGAGAACACAGTGGCTCCAGGCCCGGGGGGCGCGCGCCTCCCTCCCTGGGCTCCGCGGAGGAGGGCAGACGGCTCTGGACCCGACTTGGGGATCCTGGAGGTGGGAGGGTGCAGGGCTGCTGGGTTGCGGGATTTAGGAATCAGGGCACTTGAGTCGGCCTCAGAGACACGAAAACTTGGGCTTTGTGGGCTTTCCTGGAAACCTAGAGGGACGCTCTTTAAGAACGTTATGTGGATCGTGAGGCTGATGTCACCAGTAGAGTCGGAAGGTCAGAAACCCCTAAAAAAGACTGTCAGGTTGGCACGATGTCATTTAGGCACGTAGGCCCTTACGGGAAGGACTGATCTCCGCAGGCGGGGGCGAGCCCGGGTGGGGTCTTCAACGGGGGTTCGGAGCAGTCTGAGGTCAGGGCCGAGGTCAGCCGCGAGCCCAGAGTGGTGCGCGGCTGGTTTGGGGAGCCGGCTGGCACCGCCTCGCGCCAGGGTCCGGGTCTCTTTAAGGGCCCGCTGACGTCACGGGCGGGAGCGCTCCGGGTTGGCGGCCCACCCCGGGCCTACCCTTCTACCCTTCCCTGGAAGGTGGGAAGGCTCGGGGTCGCCTCCGGGTCGCCTCCCGGGCCGCCTCCCCCGCTTCACCTCTCCCGCACTTGACCGTTCCAGATGCAGTGAGTGAAGGGGGGGCCATGGCGGAGGAGCGGCCCCCCCGGCTGGTGGATTACTTCGTGATAGCTGGGCTTGGGGGCAACGGAGCACCCATCCCCGAGGAGACGTGGGTTCCCGAGCCCAGTGGGACCCTGCGCCCTCCGCGGCCCGCCGATCCCATCACTGACGTGGCGGTCATCGCCAGGGCCCTGGGCGAGGAGGTGCCCCAGGGCTACACCTGCATCCAGGCCTCGGCTGGGGGCCACCCCTTGGAACTCAGTGCGGGGCTCCTGGGTGGAACTCAGCCCGTCATCTGCTACCGCAGGGGCCGTGACAAGCCCCCTCTGGTCGAGCTGGGGTGCGTGCCCCCTGTGTAGGGACGGGGGGGGGGGGGCGGCCAGAGGTCCAGGGGCAGGGGGAGGGCAGGAGTATGCACCCAGTCCTCCCTCGGGGTGGGTTCGTGGATTCGTGTGGCTGCTCCCAGCTTCCAGCCCCCCCTCGTGTCTCCCAGTCTGTAAAACGGGGGAAATGACAGCTCCTCAGGGGGCGGTTAAACGAGGTCACCCTTGTATGGGACTCGGCACAGACTCAGCAAATGGAAGCTTTAACCCTTAGCGTTTATGAATGGATGTGCGGGGCCGCGGAAGGACCGCCTCGGGCAGAGGCCAGCCAGAAGTGGGCCCTGGCGCCCGCTCTGACGAGGCCGAGGGTGCGAGGCTGGGAGGTAGGACCGGTTGGCAGATCTGCCCCGCGCTGTTGACGCCTGTCTCTGCTCTGTGCTCAGGGTGCTGTATGAGGGGAAGGAGCGACCCAAGCCTGGCTTCCAAGTGCTGGAAACGACACCCTACAGCCACTCGGCCAACCTAGCCCCTCCCGGCCCAGGGCACCCCCGCACCTACCTCACTTACCGGCGGGCAGCAGAAGGGGCGGGGCTGCACGCCCTGGGCATCACTGACCTCTGCCTGGTGCTGCCCAGCAAGGGCGAGGGCACCCCTCACACCTATTGCCGACTGCCACGCAGCCTCAACCCTGGCATGGTGAGCGGGGCTGCGAGACGTTGCCGTGAGGGTGCGGACACGGGGCACGAAGGGTAGCCTGGGACCAGGGCCTCTAGTGTGGGGGTGGGCCCAGAAGGGGTGACTCTCGTCTGGGGGGCCACTTCGCGGTGGCCTAAGTGGAGAGAAAATGGTCCCCGGAAACCGCTGCCAGCTGTGTATCTGCTCGTCTCTCCTTGTTCCTGGGACAGTGGGGCCCCGCGGTGCATCTGTGCTACAAAGTGGGCCTGGCCAAGGCCAACACGCTGGTGTACGAGGCCGGTGAGCAGTAGTTTCGTCCCCCCAACCCCTGGGTCCTTCGAGTCCCTCTGCCCTGGCGCCTCTTGGCCAGCACGACCCGCGTGCCCTGAACCCGCCTCCCCTCTGCCGCCGGGCCCTTCTCTGGCATCCCCTGGGCCTCCCCCCCAACGCTGATCGGCCCCCTTTCTGGCTCCCCCCACTGTGCTGGGGCTGCAGAGCTGCTAGGCCGCTACCCCGAGGAGGACAACGAGGCCTTCCCGCTGCCCGAGTCGGTGCCCGTCTTCTGCCTGCCCATGGGGGCCACTGTCGAGTGCTGGCCTGCCCAGACCAAGTACCCCGTGCCCGTCTTCTCCACCTTCGTGCTCACGGGTGCCGCCGGAGACAAGGTGGGTGTGCGGGTGTGCCCCGGGGCCCGGGCCATGCGGAGCCCTCCTGACTGCCTCTCTGCCCCCCGCCAGGTGTACGGGGCCGCCCTGCAGTTCTACGAGGCGTTCCCGAGGGCCAGGCTGTCAGAGCGGCAAGCGCGGGCCCTGGGCCTCTTGAGCGCCGTGGAGCGCGGCCGGGCGCTGGGGGGCCGGGCCGTCCGCAGCCGGCGCGCCATTGCCGTGCTGTCCCGCTGGCCTGCCTTCCCTGCTTTCCGAGCCTTCCTCACCTTTCTCTACCGCTACTCCGTCTCGGGCCCCCACCGCCTGCCCTTGGAAGCGTGAGCACGGGCGCCCCGACGCTGGGGAGGGGTGGGGAGCCCAGGAGAGACGGAAGAGGTTGGGGTGGGCAGAGGAGTGGGGGCCGGAAGTGCCACGGGCTGAGGGGTGAGTGGGGCCCGGGATCCAGCCCACGCTTGCTGGTTAGGTCGTGACCGGGTGAGTGCCCTCTGTGCAGCGGGGGCTCTGATGGCAGGCGAGGGGTCCAGGTGGAGCCCAGGGAGGCCCCAGGCTCTGGGGGACAGGAGAAGGTTCTGGGGGACCGGAGAAGGCTCTGGGGGACCGGAGAAGGTTCTGGGGGACCGGAGAAGGCTCTGGGGGACAGGTGAAGGGCATGAGCATCCCTCTCTTCCCCAGGCACATCTCTCACTTCATTCACAACGTCCCCTTCCCCTCCCCGCAGAGGCCTCGCATCCTGGTGCAGGTGAGGGAGGGGGAGGGGGAGGGAGGGGGGCTGGCCAGCCTCCCTCCGTCATTGTGACCTGCGGCCCTTCTGCCCCCAGATGTCTCCCTATGACAACCTGCTCCTCTGCCAGCCTGTGTCCTCACCCCTGCCCCTCAGGTACGTGCCCGGGTTGTGGGGGGGGGGGTGACACGGGCACTGTGATGACCAAGGACGTGGTAAGTGCCAGGCAGGCGCCCCCAGTCAGGAGTCTGGGCCCCGGGGGTATCTGCACATAGTGTGTAGGGAGGGGGCTCCAGGGTCTCCTGGTGACCCCCCCTGCATTGCCTGCAGTGGCGCCAGCTTCCTGCAGCTGCTGCAGAGCCTGGGCCCAGAGCTGGCCGTCACCCTGCTGCTGGCTGTGCTCACGGAGCACAAGCTGCTGGTGCACTCGCTGCGTCCCGACCTGCTCACCAGCGTGTGTGAGGCCCTGGTGTCGGTGAGCGCCGCCCTGCCAGCCCTCCCCCACCCCAGCTCCCCACACTCTGCTTCCCTTTCCTTCTTCCTGAGCGTCCTCAGCCTTCTCCTTGGGCACAGTCCGGGACTGTTCTCTGGAGCACCCCCCCCCCCCCCCCCCCCCCCCCCCCCCCCCCCCGCTCCGCAGGCCGATGCCCCCTCCCCCCACCACGCCCCCTCTGCCGCCCCGCCCCAGCTCACTGGTTCTTACTCCCTGGCGCCCCAGATGATCTTCCCGCTGCACTGGCAGTGCCCCTACATCCCGCTGTGCCCGCTGGTGCTGGCGGACGTGCTGAGCGCCCCTGTGCCCTTCATCGTGGGCATCCACTCCAGCTACTTCGACCTGCATGACCCGCCTGCTGACGTCATCTGTGTGGATCTCGACACCAACACGCTGTTTCAGTAAGGGGGCCGGGCCCCCCCCGGGCTGGTGTGCGCTGCACCCCCCCCCATAGAGAGCCAGGGACACAGGCCCCACGGCCCCTCCCTCCCTGTGCTCATCTCATAGGACTGAGGAAAAGAAGCTCCTCTCTCCTCGGACGCTGCCCCGCAGGCCCTACAAGGTTCTGCTGGCTATGCTGACCAACTTGTACCAGCAGCTGGACCAGAGTGAGAACCCCGTGGGGGCGTGGGGGCGTGGGGGCGTGCGCGTGTGTGTGCGTGCGAGCATGCGTGTGCGCGCGCGTGCGTGTGTGCGTGTGCCTGTGAGCGTGTGTGTGCATGCGTGTGAGAACCGTCGCTGATGCAAGCCTTCAGGGCGGGAGGGCTGTGGGGAGCTAGACCTCACCCGCCGAGCTCAGGGGTGTCAGGTTTTCACCTGGTGCGAGTGTCCGCGAGGGGCCGGGCGTCCAGTGTCGGTGTTCTGGACGCGGGGGCGGGACGGGGGAGCCGGGCGCCGCGCCTGCCAGGCGTGCCAGGAGCTGGCGCTGGCGCGGGAAGAGCGGGGCCGAGGCCGGCCTGACTCGGGCTGCCCCGGTGCCCAGCGTACACGGGCCCCGAGGAGGAGGCGTCCTTGGAGTTCCTGCTCACCGACTACGAGGCCGTGTGCGGCCGCCGGGCCCGGCTGGAGCGCGAAGTCCAGGGAGCCTTTCTCCGCTTCATGGCGTGTCTGCTCAAGGGCTACCGGGACTTCCTGCGCCCACTCACCCAGGCGCCCTCTGAGGGGGCTCGGGACGTGGACAACCTCTTCTTCTTGCAGGGTAGTCGGGGCGTCACTGGAGGGCCGTCCAGGGGCTGGGGGTTCGGGAGCCGCTCGCTCGCTTGGTCCTTTGCCCAGCAGCCGTCTCGATGGGCACAGGTCCGGGCCCTGCGCTCTCCTGGGCTTGGCGGGAGCCTGGGCGGGGCCCGCCCTCAGGGACCCCGCCCCGGGTGGAGGCAGGGGTTGCAGAGGGGGCTGGGGAGGCTGTGGCCCCAGTAGGCGGCCGTGACCCGGCCGCCCTGCACTCACCCCAGGCTTCCTCAAGTCCCGGGAGCGCTCCAGCCACAAGCTGTACTGCCAGCTGCTGCGCACGCAGATGTTCTCGCAGTTCATCGAGGAGTGCTCCTTCGGCTCCGCCCGGCACGCTGCCCTCGAGTTCTTTGACTCGTGCGTGGACAAGGTACTGGGCGCCTCCTGCCCTTCGAGAGCCACCGCGGCCCCTCGACGCCTCGTCCGTGCCGGGGATGCCCCCTGTGCCCCGCGCGGGGCTGCTTCAGGTCCACGCCGCCCTCCGGGTCTGGCTCGCCTCCCCTCTGCCCCCTGCAGCCTGCGGCGCCTCCGGGGCCTGGGGGGGCGGGGAGCGCGTGGGCCGGGCTGTGCTCTCCAGGGAGAGGCGGTGCCCTGGACACCCTGGCACCCTGGCCCGCGCCCACCGCCATGACCTCGCTCTCTCGCGCTCCCGCTTCAGGTGCACCCGGAGCAGGAGAAGCCTGAGCCGACGCCCCTGGTGGAGCTGGAGGAGCTGTCGGGGAACGAGCTCACCGTCTTCATCACCCCGCCCGAGGAGCCTCCCGCGCCGGAGGGCAGTGAATCCGCCCCCCAGTACTGGTGAGGGCCTCTTGTTCCAGGCCCCCCGGGCGGGCTTCGCGTTGACCGCTCCTGACGGCGTCGCCTCTCCCTGCCCCTCCAGCTACGACGGCTTCCCGGAGCTCCGGGCCGAGCTGTTTGAGTCTCCTCAGGAGCAGCCCGGGGCTCTGCCCGTGCCCGGCCCGTCCCGCAGTGCCCCCAGCAGCCCTGCCCCCCGCCGTACCAAACAGGTAAGCGGGACGGGGCCCCACAGACGCCCCTGACTCAGGCCGTCTCTCCTCCCGTGAAGGGGCTGGAATGGCACCTATCAACCCACTTGCCCACGAAAGCTCGTGAAACGTGAGCTGCTGTCACCGTCACTCATCCTCACCATCACTTTCGTCTTCTAACTCGTTTGGGGAGGGGGGGGCTCACTGCCTCTCCTGGGGCGCCTGCCCGTGCTGCAGGCCCGCAGGGCCGAGGCCCGTGTGCGTACCTTCCCGCCCCGTCAGAGCACAGTCCCTTTCTCGGGAGGGGGGTCCCTCCTCCCGCGCCATCTCAAGACCGGCTTCGGCCCGGCGCTGCCCTCACCCAGGCGTCCCCCGCCCCATCCAGGAGACGAAGGTGGCCCAGCGGATGGCGCAGAAGTCGGCGGCCGTGCCCGAGCTGTGGGCGCGGTGTCTGCTGGGGCACTGCTACGGGCTCTGGTTCCTGTGTCTGCCGGCCTTCGTGCGCGCCGCGCCCTCCCGCGTACAGGCTCTGCACACGGCCTACCACGTGCTGCGCCAGATGGAGAGCCGCAAGGTGGTGCTGCCCGACGAGGTGGGCCTCCTGCTGCTCACCGGGTGGGCGTGTCTGGGGTGCGGCGTCCGCGGGGAAGGGCGGGTGGCCCTGGAAGCCCTCGGGGCCGCTGGCTGGCGCGCCTGCAGGGACCTGTGGGGGCTGGAAGAAGGTGCCTGTTGGGACGGGGGAGGGGGGGCCGGGAGCGGGCCCCTCATCCGGCGCCTCTCCCGGCCCAGGTGTGTTACCGGGTGCTGATGCAGCTCTGCTCCCACTACGGGCAGCCCGTGCTGTCTGTGCGGGTCATGCTGGAGATGAGGCGTGCGGGCATCGTGCCCAACACCATCACCTACGGCTATTACAACAAGGTGCGCAATCCGGGCGAGGGGGGTGAGGGCGGTGAGGGCGGGCCGGCGGCCCGTGTGCCGTGGGGCGGTGCTGCTCCCTGACGTCCCCTCGGAGACCCAGCCCGAAACCACTGTCCTCGCCGTGCTCAGGGCGCCTTAGCGCCCACGCGGTGTTTCCTCCTGCTTGCTCGCCAGAGGCCACCGGGCAGGTACCGCTGCGACCCACTGGTGGCTGTGGTGTCAGCCGGTGAGCCAGGCGCTGCTTCAGCCCCGCCTTCTCAGGCAGGCGGTGAAGGTGCAGGGAGCTGGTCCCTGGTCCAGGCCCCCACGAGGAGGAGGTCAGGGAGGCTGGGTATGAACACAGGGACGCGGCCATGTTCCCTGCACTCCGGCCCTTAACCACGGCCCTGAACTGCCTCCTGGTTTTTACACGATGAAACTGATGGGCGAGAAAGCAGAAAGGTTTCTTCAAAGCCTTACACTCGACAAGTAGCCGAGTCGGATGCAAACCGTCTGCACTGCTGCTGGCTTCCTCCAGACCCTCAGTGGCAGCTGCTACTACCAGCCCCATCTGGGCTCTCGCTCCTGGCCGAGCCGTCGGCAGGACCGAACCAGGCGGGACGTCTGCAGGGGAAGGTGGCCCCTGAGTCCCCGGGGGTGTCCCTGAAACAGGCAGTGGCCATCAGGCTGTAGTCGGGCCGTGGAAGTAGGCCATCCTGATGGGCACCGTGCTTCGCAGGCCGTGCTGGAAAGCAAGTGGCTGGCTGGGACCCCCGGCGGACGTCTGCGCTGGGCCAAGCTCCGGAATGTCGTCCTGGGGGCCGCTCAGTTCCGCCAGCCCCTGAGGGAACGGCGACGACGGCAGCAGCAGGCAGCGGCAGCAGAGGCAGGCGGTGCCCAGACAGGTGGGTAGAGCCTGTGACAGGCTTGGGGACAGCAGCCGGGCTCCAGCAGGGAGATGCGTGGGGGGCCAGGGCTGGCCTCGTGGTTGGCACTGGGCGTTCTGGGCACTCTGGATAAGCCGCGCTTGGCTGGTGAAAAGGGGAGGATGCTCCGCCCGGGAGGACCCCTGCACCCCCAGGCCCACGCAGGAGGCCCCGTGTTGGAGTGGGGCGCTGGGCGTCCAGCCGGCCACCCGTCAGCCTTGTCCCCACTTTTTGCAGAGCCCCGTCGGGAGCGTCACTCTCCTACCCGTCCGCTTCAGCGCCAGACCACTTGGGCTGGTCGAAGCTTTCGAGACTCAGCTTCACCCACAGGGCGCCTGGTGAAAAGTGGCAGCCTGGGCAGTGCCCGTGGGGCCCAGCCCACCGTGGAGGCTGGTGTGGCCCACAGTGAGTGCCCTTGTCTGACCCCCAGTCGGCTTTCCTAAGCACTCGCCAGGAAGAGAGGGGCCCTCTGTGGGGAGCACTGTGGAAGCTGGAAGACCTTGTCCAGGGCGGCGCGGGGGTGGGGGTTGGGGTCGTGGTGCCAGGGCCGGGTCAGCCGGGGGCTGTTTCCTGACTTTTCTCTGCCCTGCAGTGATCGAGGCCTTGGGGGTCCTGGAGCCCCGGGGATCCCCTGTGCCCTGGCGAGACGGAAGCCTCTCTGACCTGAGCTTGACCGGAGAGGAGCTGGCACCCGGGGGCAGCCCGGAGGACTCTGGTTCTGCCCTGAGCGCCCAGTCCACAGAGGCCCTGGAAGGGCTGAGTGGGCGGACGCCCAAGGCTGGTGGGCGTCAGGAAGAGGCCAGCACCCCCAGACGAGGGCTGGGCGCCCGCCTGCAACAACTGCTCACCCCTTCCCGCCGCCCCCCTGCCTCGCGTGGTCCCCCACCCGAGCTGCCCCCTGACCCACCTCCCCCAGCGCGTCGCAGCCCCATGGACAGCCTCCTGCGCCCCCGAGAGCGCCCTGGATCCACCGCCTCCGAGGTAGCGCGCCAGGGGAGGGTGCAGATGGGCCGGCACCCCAGGGGCCTGCAGAGGGGCTGCAGTCTTGGAGCCAACCCGGAGGAGGCCCTAGGGGGCTGACCGCACCTTCTCCTGTGATGGCAGAGCTCAGCCTCTCTGGGCAGCGAGTGGGATCTCTCCGAGTCTTCTCTCAGTAGCCTGAGCCTTCGGCGGTCCTCGGAGCGCCTCAGTGACACCGCTGGGTCCTTGCAGCCGCCCTCCCTGGAAGTGAGGATAGCCCCCATCCCTCCGTCAGAGGCTGGCGCCGGGGAGGTGGGGGGCCCCTTCCCGAGCCTGGCGGGGCCGGGGAGCCCCCATCCCTCCGTCAGAGGCCGGGGCCCGGGAGGTGGGGGGCCCCTTCCCGAGCCTGGCGGGTCTTCTCCCCACAGATCCTGTTGTCCAGCTGCTCCCTGTGCCGGGCCTGTGACTCACTGGTGTACGACGAAGAGATCATGGCTGGCTGGGCCCCTGACGACTCCAACCTCAACACAGTCTGCCCCTTCTGCGCCTGCCCCTTCGTGCCCCTGCTCAGCGTCCAGACCCTGGATTCCCGCCCCAGGTACCTGAACCAGGGTGGGTGCTACGGGCGGGACAAGGGAGTGGGGGGCAGTGGAGGCCCAAGGGGCTGACCCTTCTTACCCCTCCGCAGGGCCCCCAGCCCCAAGCCTGCCCCTGCCGGAGCCGGTGGCAGCAGAGACGCTCCTGTCCCGGGGGGCCCAGGCCCCGTGCTCAGTGACCGTAGGCTCTGCCTTGCCCTGGATGAGCCCCGGCTCTGCAACGGGCACATGGGGGTAAGAGCTGGCAAGGAATCGGATCTTGGGGGCACCAGGTGGTGGGGTGTGATGGACATGGAGGGCGTGGGGCAGCTCAGAAACTGCTGGACGTGGTGGCCTGGGTCTGGGGACTTCCAGTGGGAAGCCTGGCTCTGGGGACTAGGCCTCGGTCCGCCCTGAATCACCCTCCCTCTTTGTGCCTGACAGGGCGCCTCCCGGCAGGTGGAGGGTGGGGCCTGGGCGTACCTGAGCCCTCTGGTGCTGCGGAAGGAGCTGGAGTCGCTGGTGGAGAACGAGGGCACTGAGGTGCTGGCATTGCCTGAGCTGCCCGCTGCCCACCCCATCATCTTCTGGAACCTTCTGTGGTATTTCCAGCGGCTGCGCCTGCCTAGTATTCTGCCATGCTTGGTGCTGGCCTCCTGTGACGGGCCCCCGCCCCCCCAGGTCAGACTCCACCCCGTCCCCCCCCCCCCACGGCCCCTGCTTCCTGAGTGCTCCTCGCCTCACTTCCCAGCTCTGCCCCTTGGGCTTCAGAGGCGGCACCTGGTTTGACCCCTGGCCTTTTAAGGTCACGGCTCAGCCTCAGTTCTCTCACCTGTAGAACGGCACAAGCATGCAGCGCCCGGGGCTGTCGGACACCTCGCGCGGTGCCCAGCGCCCGTCACAGTGCCTCCTGATGTTTGTCTGTTCATCTCCCCAAATATTTGTGGAGCGCCTTTTAGGTCGCAGGCAGTTTGTAGGCAGTAGTGACGTAGTGACCGCGGAACAAAACGCGTGCTCTCAGAGCGCGTGCTCGCGGGGATGCGCGGTCCTCCCTCCCTCCTCTCTCTGCCGTGTCCCCGAACAGCGCTGGCCCGGGTCTCGTCCTCTGCCCGCCACCTCACGAGCCTGCCCCCTTCGTCTCGGCCCCTGCAGGCCCCGTCTCCCTGGCTGACACCTGACCCGGCGTCTGTGCAGGTGCGGCTGCTGTGGGATGTCCTGACCCCTGACCCCAGTAGCTGCCCACCTCTCTATGTGCTCTGGAGGGTCCACAGTGAGTCTGGTATTCGGCCCAGGCTGGGAAGGGGTGGGTCCCACGCTCAGAGGGCTCGATAATCCTGGCTTCCTTCCTTTGTTTGGCGCAGGCCAGATCCCGCAGCGGGTGGTGTGGCCCGGCCCGGCGCCTGCACCCCTTAGCCTGGACCTGCTAGAGTCGGTGATGCGCCACGTCGGTCTCAATGAGGTGCACAAGGCCGTGGGGCTCCTGCTGGAAACCCTGGGGCCCCCTCCCACAGGCCTGCACCTGCAGAGGTATGGCGCTCCCGCCCGGGGGCCGCTGGCCTTCGCCCCTCCCTCTCTCACTCACCCCCTCTGCCTCCACTGCAGGGGCATCTACCGTGAGATCTTATTCCTGACAATGGCCGCTCTGGGCAAGGACCACGTGGACATAGGTGAGAGAGCAGGCAGGGGACTGAGGAGTTGAAGGATCTGGGGCCAGGTGTGGGGGGGGGGGAGTTGGAACCCTGATCTGTTGACCCACCTCCGCCCTCTTCCCTAGCGGCCTTCGACAAGAAGTACAAGTCTGCCTTTAACAAGCTGGCCAGCAGCATGGGCAAGGAGGGGCTGAAGCAGCGGCGGGCACAGATGCCCACTGCGAAGGCCATCGATTGCCGGAAATGTTTTGGAGCACTTCTGGAATGCTAGGGACCCTTAAGCTTTCCTCTCCCGGCTGGGGGGGGCGGGGGGAGGGAGTTGAGAGAGGAAGGGCTCCAGAGGTGGCCTGCTTCCCTGCCCCTCCCGTACAGGAGCTGGGGACGGGCTGGGAAGCAGGCCCAGCCACAGGCACCGAGTGCATGGGCAGCAGGAAGAGGGGCCCACTGTTCCCAGAATTCACAGTGGCCTATGTGCAGCCGGCCCGGTGCGCTCACACTGATGTAGGAGGCAGGGGTGCGGCGGGGGAGTTAGCACAGCTCTGTTTCTTCCCCAGACTATACCCTCCTCCAGGGTACCCACAGATCTGCGCTGCCCTGGTCTTTTTATAAGTTTTTGTTTTAAAAAACAACTGGAAAAATACAGAGCTACTGAGCCTTTGCCCCGAACGGGAGGGAGGGATGTCATTCCCCACCGGTGATGGTCCTTCTTCCCTGGAATTGCAGAAGTAGCCCGAGGCTCTTCATTACAGCTTTCTACCTTAGTGTTTGTACTTTAAGTCATTTATTGTGGAGCCATAGCCCCTTTCTTAGGAGGTTCTTAGGGATGGTGAGAAACAGACGGGACGTGGGGCACATGGTTCAGTGGTTTGCAGCTCCAGAAAAGGCAGGAGCCAAGAGAGGAGCCCCAAACTCCCCTCAGGAGGGACTGATGCCCCGTCCAGCCCAGTCCTTCCCGCCCACTCCACCCGCCCAGGGCCTTGACCGTGCAATAAGGATTGTTCCTTGCAAAGTTTGTTGGATGTAAATATAGTAAATGCTGCTTCTGTCTTTTTCCTTCTGCGTTTTTTCCTGGATCTGGGACAGCTGTGGGGGACACCTCTCCTTTTCCCCCCGGCTGCACGTCCTTTCTGCCTTTACATCCCTTGTGGCCTCAGGCACGGCCAGCTTCCCGGGACCGAGTCCCCTGGGGCCCCGGGAGCCCTGGGAGCAGGAGAGGGGTGAGTCCAGCACTGGCCGTGGTGGTGCCAGTCTGTGTGGCACTTCCGGCCCTCCCACACAATCACCCCCTTGTCCCTCATTTGTACCCCACACAAAGGCGCCATTCTCCGGGGGCCTTGAGCTCATCTCTGCCTTCTTCCCTCTCCCGCGGCTTTCCCTCCCGGCTTCTCCAGCACCGCCAGAGGACAGCCCTCTCCCTGGTAGCTGGTGTCGGAGGCTCTCGTCGCCCTGGCAGTCATCCCAGGCCTCCTCAATTGCTCTAGCCTCGGTCAGTACTCTTCCAGCCAGGGTCCCAGCCTGGGGACAGTGCCAGGACAGGGGTGGGGAGCGAGGAGCTCACTGCATGTGGGCAACAGGGAGATTGGCCGCCTCGGAATTCTCCCTTTCCTGTGTGATGAAATAAATTCCAGAAACAACAATCACCGAAGGGAATTAGCCAACAAAACAAATGCCTTGGGTCCTTCCCCAGAGGGCAGGAGGGTCAATGGAGCAAGTAACTTATGGGACACTTGAGTGCAAATTCCCGGGAGTGGATCACAGTGGATGAAGAGAGAAGGACTCTCTAAATGCTGTAAACTTCAAGCCACAGGACCGACCCTTCCCCATCCTATGCCAAGCACAGTAGGTGCTTTTCCAGCGCCCTAAAAGAGCTGCACAGGAGGGGAGCAGGGGCTTAGGAAACGCCATCAGTCTTGCCAGGGGCTAGGAGATGCCTTCTTCAAGGAACCCTCATGTCACCCCAGGTTCTGATCAGACCTCACTCCCCAGATTCAACCTTTCCCTGTATCTGAAATACCAAAAACCAAAGTTTTTGTTGGTGTGGTGTGCCCAGCAGTGCACAGAACCATCTGGAATTAGAGTAGAGCTCCGTCCCTACCTTACCGGAGCATACAATCTAGAGCTCCCCTTGAGTCACAGTAACGATAATCATCCTTGCCCCTGGCTTATACTTCTCACCCGTGAGCCTCCTTCTAGACACCTACAGGCACATGGACAGGACTCCAGAATTCTTTATAAACACAAGAATATCTGGAAATTCCAATAGCAAAGTACTCACTATGATGTCTGACATCTCTGTCCTATGGCCTAGGGAGCTGTATGAGGGAAAACATGTGCCCAATATCTTTAGAGCATATATGCTTGAGTGTGACAAATTTTTAATTAAATCTGGTCTCTGCCATTTACTAATTTTATTATATCGGCCAAATTAACTGCTGTGCCTCAGTTTTTCCTTGTCTGCAAATCAAGGAGATTGTCAAGATTAATTACATAAACCATATAAAGTGCTGAGCACACTCCATAAATGCTAGCTTCATAAAAAGAACAAGCAGGCAGTCCGCAGAGGGAAAGGCCAGGTCCACTCCAACAGCGGCCCCACACGCTCATCTTCCTCAGGAGTTTGATCGCTCTAGATTCAAAGTCCCCTCCATGGTCTCACTCTCTGTTGAAAGGCATCTTCGTCAGGCTGGCATCTTTGGCCACCGTGTCCCCCGTGTCCCCTCTTGCCAGACAGCAGAGAACGAGCAAGACGCCAGGTTAGGGAAGGCTGCACTTTGATGAGGGCAGTGACTTTGTCACAATTCCTCCTGGACCCCCGGCACATGACAGGGCCTCCATCTTGTGTGTTAAAACAAGTATCGAGACAAGAAAGAATGTTCAGTGCAGAGCAAGGTAGGTACAGCAGGCAGATAGCAACAGAAGCTGAATTTAGAGCTAAGAGAGTGCAATTGTTGAAAGTGAGGAAAACTCTCATAACAGTTACCATTTATTACGTTCACCAAGTGTTTACTCTCACTAGGTCCTGTTCTGAGCATTTTAAGTGCACTATTTTAAAATCCTCACAAGTGCCCTATGAGCTGGGTGCTTTTCTCAATATCCTCATTTTACTCATAGTGGAGACTGGGACATAGAGAATAATTGTTAAAATAACTTGCACCCCAATTCTACAGCTGGTGGAGGTGGAGCCCACGCCCAAGCCCAGGCAGTCTGACTCCAGAGACCACGTTCCTCACTGGGACCCTAGAAGGAAACAAGGATGCGGACACCCTTCTGTGTGGGTGTCCAGGGTCCACCTGTCTTCATGCGCCTTCTCCATCAGTTTCCTTTGCATTGACTTCTAAAGGATTTGAGGGGCGCCTGGGGGGCTCAGTCGGTTGAGCGTCCGACTTCGGCTCAGGTGACGATCTCACGGTCCGTGGGTTCGAGCCCCGCGTCGGGCTCTGTGCTGACAGCTCAGAGCCTGGAGCTGCTTCAGATTCTGTGTCTCCCTCTCTCTCTCTCTCTCTCAAAAATAAATCAACATTAAAAAAATAATACAAGATTTGGAAAACACATTCTAGTGCTTCTGGAGCCAGTAATCCCGGGCTTCAAACCACTGCTTCCTCCCTAATCGGATGTCCGACCTTTGCAAGTAACTCAGCCTCTCTGAGCCCGCTTCCTGACGTTCGGGGGTGCAGGCTTCAGCCCTGCCACTTGGCACGGGTGACCTGGGGCACGTCGTGCCTCCGCCTGTGCACTGGGGACAACCCTATCTCCCTCGAGAGTTAGAGCCATCAATGAAGGAGTAGTTGATGAGGCCGCAGCGCTGGGCGGCGGCTCCCCGGCACCCCGACTCCGGACACCGGATCCTGGTCCTCGAGGAGCTCGAGAACCGCTCCGACAGTTGGGCTGCAGGCGGGGAGGTCGGCACGAGGCGCCGCGCCCCGGCGGACGCCGCTCCCCGCGTCGGGAGCCCGGCCAGCCCCGGGGCCCCGCACGCCGGGCCGCTCCGCGCCGGGCACCGCGGGGCCCGGGAGGCTCGAGGCCTGGGCCGGACGCGGGCAGGCCACGCCCCGCGCGCACAGTGAGGCCCGAGCGCCCACGGCTACTGCCCCCGTCAAATTCCGGGATTCTGTCGCGATGAACCACCACCCAACGCGGAGCCTGGCGCCCGCTCGCCGGCCTCCATCTTTGGAGTCGGAAGAATGAGAGCTGGCCGAAGGGGAATCCCGGTTTGAGGAGACTGCGGTACGGCGGCTGCCTGGGGACCAAAACGTCTCTGAGGTAAAGTTGCAGCCTGAAGCGATTTTTTGACCCCCGACACTTAATGGGCTGCTGAAGACCCGGATGTGTCTGGGACTGGCCGAGGTACCCATTAACGCGCCCCCGCTGGACCATCCCCCTCCTCCGCTTAGGATTGGGTATTACGTACGCCAGTCATCACTTCTCTAGCCACTCACGCTTCAAGGGTGGGGTGTAGTCCCGGCATCCCGCCTCCTATTGGTGTGGCCGCGAAGAAAAGGGCGGGGAGGCCGGCTTAGGTCGTCCAATGGGCGTCGTGGCGTGTGGGGAAGGCGGAGCCGAGGCGCTTGGCAGCTGCCCAATCAGCGTCCTTGTTTGTGTGGTGCCGCCGCCGGTGCAGCCGCCGCCGCCGCCGCCGCCGCTGCCCCCGTCTGTACCGCAGTGTCTGCTCCGCCCGCCCGCCCCGGGCTGGCCCGCCCCCCTCCCCCACCCCCGCCCCCGGTCCCGTCAGCGGGGCCCGGAACCCACTGTGCCGTCGCCTCCCTTTTTCGACGCCTCCGCCGCCGCCTGAGGAGGCGAGCTCGCCGGGAGTTACACCGCCACCGCCAGGTGAGGAGCTTTGGCCTAGGCCCGCCTGGCTGCCCGCCCGCCCGGGGGCGGTGAGCAGCGAGGACGGCAGGGAGCCGGGAGGCGGCGGCGGCGGCGGCGGCGGCGGCGGCGGAGGTGGGGGAAGGGAAAGGTGGAGGGCGGGGGAGGGGAAGCGCCCGCGAGCCGACGCCCGCCCGCGCGCCCCCGCCTCGCGTCCCCCTCCCCCGCCCGGCCCCGCGCGCCCCCGCCTCGCGCTCCCCTCACCTCGTCCCCTCCCCCGCCCGCGCGCGCGCCCCGGCCTTTCCCTTCGGCCTCGCGCGCCCCCGCCTTGCGTCCCTCCGTTCCTTCTGCTTTTACTCTCTTTCCCCTCCCGCGCGCCCCGTTTCCCCCGCCATCCCCGCTTTCACTCCCGGCCTCCTGCCCGCCATGCGCCCCCTCCGCTCCTCTCTAGCGCCCCCCCCGACCCCTCTCCGCCCGCGGAGGCGCCCTCGGGGCGTGGGGGCCTATCCCCGAGCGCTGGGCCGGGTCCGCCGGCCGCCGGGGCCCCCGGGGGCTCCGTAGGGTGCGGGCGGCGCGGGGGCTTCTCTTTATGTAGGTGAAGGGCTCAGGAGCGCAGAACCTGGGCCCTTTATTCGTCGCCCTCCTGTCGGGGAAGGGAATTGTCCCCGCTCGTGTGGGCGCTTCTCTTGTGTGGCGACTCCGTTGCCCCTGTCCCCGCGGGGCTCCCGGGACGCCCTGCGCTTGCATCCCGGCCCGGTGCCCGGGGGTCGTCGGAACTGGGACCGGCCCTCCCCCTCGCCTCTCCGGGAGCTCGCGTCTTTTCGGCCGCCCTGCCCTGCCCTCGGCTGCACCGAGGATCGAGCCGCCCCTGCCGGCGCCCTTCGCCGGCCCGGGACGGCCTTCCCCTCCGCGAGGGTTTGCTCGCTTCTTCCGACTCCCCCAGACACAAGGTGTCGGCGCCCAGGCCCGGCGCCGAGGTGGAGACGGAGGCACCGCTGGCGGGTGGGTGGCACGTGCGTGTTAGCCGAGCCAGCGCTCAGCCTTTTCTTCTGCTGTCATCCGGAGAATCGGGAGTTTTCTCGTGGTGATGTGGAGGGCTTTTGTGCGCGCTCGAGGGGCCTGGGGGGAACGCTTCCTCGGTTTCGGCAACGCGGAAGGCCACACTGCAGCACCGAGGACTGGCCTGGCGGCAGCTGGAGCGAAAGCGGGTCGCCCAGATCCCTGGGGAAGAGCTGGTGCTTTTGCGCGTTTGAGACATTTTTACTCCTAATAATTTAGTTTTGGATAGGCAGGGCGTGCATGTGACACAAAGTGAATGCTTCCCTCCCGCACCTCCAGCCACCGAGTCCCCTCCCCATCCGCTGCTGTCTCCTCGTTTTCTGGTGGCAGCAGCGGTGTCTGTATGTTGGAGGTTAACCTGTTGGGATGTTTAGTGCTAACTTTACTGCTTTTCCTCTTATACACTGATCTCAGCTCTTCCTAGAAGTCTCGTTCACGTTCTCGGTGCCCATCGGTCTTGGTAGAGTACTGTTCTCGAGTAACATTTCTGGGCGCGCTTGGTGAACGAGGCTGCTCCTGGGGCTACTGGAGGGGGTGTGGTGTTTGGAAGGAAGGCCCACATCTGTTGGAAATGGTGCTGCTTTTTGGGTAACTGTCACCTGGGCTCAGTTTGGGGATGGGCTGGGTCAAGGATACCCTTTCCTTGGGCTTTCTAAGCAGGCGGGTTGTGAGAATAATGAGGTAGCGGGGTACTGACCTGTCTTTAGAGGAGCTTAGTTCTAGTCTGGTGGCGGTGGTCGTCATCGTGGTGAGGAACACAGCAGATGAATATTACTCGGTAGGACTCAGAAGGCCAGACCTGTAGACTGAATGACCCAGTTTGCGAAGAGGTGAGGCTTCTCAACTTTTGTTCTGCTTATTCCTTCCTTGAGAACAAACACTTCCTGAAGTGAGAGGGATCCGCAACAGTGACAGCAGCATCCATCTTCATGACACTGTGGTCCGCCTCCCCTGACTGTGTGATGTCTGTTAACTTCCTGTTTAGAGGCAGTTCAAAAAGGATCTGAATAGAGGCTGCATTCATGTACTTGTTTAGGATCAGTGTAGACCAGGTACCCTGATCAGTCCTTCAGATCTAGGATCTGGTAGTGACTTTTACTGCTGTGTTTAGCATAAATAAGGCCACAGGGCTGGGGACGGAAGAAGTGAAGATTTTTTCTGAACTTCAGAGTCTCAAAGTTCATTGCAGAGCTTCTTGTGTTGCTCTCTTTCCCTTTTCTTCCTTTATCTTTTCTTTTCTTTTCTTTTTTCCTGACAAATGTTTCCAATTCCCATCACCCCCCACCCCCCCTTGCTGGACCTGGCCAGACCTTCAGGCTGGTTGGATTTTGGTTACAGAACTGCAGCATGTGGGGTAGGGTCAGTGTGCCAGTAGTAGTATCCGATCGTATGCTTGGGCCTTTGGATTCATCCTGGTTTAAGGGGTATGTTCTATGTAAACCAGGCCTCTTGTTTCAGTTTACTCTTCCTCCCTTCTTCCCTTCCCTTCCCTTCCCTTCCCTTCCCTTCCCTTCCCTTCCCTTCCCCACCCACCAAGCTGGAGGTGCACCTGTAGGGAGCAGCAGTTGTGCTGTCCTGGTTTCTAGGCTCTGGAGGATGCTCCGTGTTCACCAGCCCACTGGGACAAGCACGCTGACAGCCCTCCGTGCTCAGAATGCTCGCGGTGTTGGGCTCATTGAGAAAAGCCAAACCAACTTTGATTGATTAAAACAACTGCTGGAGAAAGTGTAAGATTTGAGCCATAACTTGACCAAGGAATTCTTTCCTAGAACTTTTGCAGTATTTAAAGCTCTGCATCATAACACATTAAGGCACAATAGTCAGGCATTTTCTGAAGCAGTCTGGGGAAAGGGGGGGGAAAAAAAGACACACCCAGATTGACTATAAATCTGGCCCTGGTGTAAAGCTGTCCACCTCTTGCTCAGGAAAAATCCTCTCAGATAATGCCACACAAAGTTGCAGTTTGCATCGGCCAGGCTCGGGAAAAGATACATGAGGAAGTTCAGTTTTTCTTGAAAAGGGCTGACTTTTAGGGGGGAAAGCTTCTGTTAGCTGTATTGTTTGTTTTATTCTCAGTATTCTATTCCTGTGATACTTTGGGTGGATCTTGGTGACTCCGGAGTCCATGAAGCAGAGAGACTCCCGTATTTGGGTGGTAACGATGAAAGCACTGGAGGGTAGGTCTGATTTAAAATGCTTCCTCTTCATGTTTCATCTTTTTCTCTCTTGTGGATGTATGAAATATTCCTGTGTAGTTTTGAGTTCGTGGAGTAGGAAAGGAGTGACCCCGGGTCGTTAACAGAACTTAGCGCATCTGCTCCACTTCTTAGTTGGTGTCTCCCTCAAATCCTCTAATCTTTGTCATTGCCCTACGTTGCCGTTAACTGGCAAGAAGCTATCAAGAGTTTTGGGTTATTACACCAAAAGCAACAGATGAATTAAGAACACATGTTTTGTTACTTTTGAGGTGTGAAACTGGTCAGGTCCCAGACCTCCGAGAGTTCCAGTAATTGCAGAAGCAGCTTTGACGACATACAAATTTGATTGTTATTAATACTAGCCAGTAAACTATTGATAAAAAATGACAGTATTTCCACATTCCTGAGCCATTCTTGATTTTCACAAGCAATGTAAAATGTTTATATTTTAAAGATAATTCAGATTATCATTACTTGAACCTGAAAGTCGTGCTTTAAACCTCTTGATCAAAGGTTTCTTGAACTTGTCTGTTTTGGGGGAAGGTGGAATTTGTAGTCTCCCCAGATATAGGCTGGAATGTTAGTAGGATTTAGATTAGACATCAGGATTAAAAAGTACTCATTGTAGGAGCGCCTGGGTGGCTCAGTCGGTTGGGCGTCCGACTTTAGCTCAGGTCATGATCTCAAGGTTCGTGGGTTCGAGCCCTGTGTCGGGCTCTGTGCTGATTGCCAGCTCAGAGCCTGGAGCCTGTCTTCGGATTCTGTGTCTCCCTTTTTCTCTGGCCCTCCCCTGCTCATGCTGTCTCTCTCTCAGACATAAATAAAACATTAAAAAAATTTTTAAAAATAAGTACCCATTGTAGTTGTGAGGGATTAGAAATGTTAACTGGAGGGTTTGTGCATCTCTTACCTAGAAGTTATTTCCAAAGTAGCTGATCTCTTTTTCTCCCTGTTGCTCACTCAGGTCCAGCCACCTTGACTTGTTACTTAAATGCATTAGTTACATTTTTTATCTTAGAATCTTTGCACTAGCTATTCCAGATAGTGAGAAATAGTTTTTCCTACAGAGATAATACAAATGACTAATTTCCTCACCTTCAGGTTTTTGCTTAAATATGTCACCTTTTCAATGAGATCTTATCCTACCTCTTAAAATTGCACCTTGACCACCTTTCCGAATTCTGTTATGCTCTGTTTTTGTGTTTTTATTTTTATTTTATGTTTATTTATTTTTGAGAGAGAGAGAGCATGAGGTAGGGTAGGACAAAGAGAGAGGGAGACACAATCTGAAGCAGGCTCCAGGCTCTGAGCTGCCAGCAGAGAGCCCCATGTGAGGCTTGAACCCCCCAACCGTGAGATCATGACCTGAGCTGGAATGGGACACTGAGCCGGAGTCGGATGCTGGACGTTTAATGGACAGAGCCACCTAGCTGCCCCTCTCTTTTTGTTTTTTTATAGCACTTATAACTTTATAACATATTTGTTACATTTGTTGCTTTTTTAAAAGTTTATTTAAGTGATTTCTACACCCAATGTGGGGCTCAAACTCACGACCCAAGATCAAGAGTCTATGTGCTCCTCTGATCAAGCCAGGGCCAGGCCCCCCCCCCCCCGTTTTTTTACATTTATTGCTTACTGTTTCCCCTCCTATGATGTGAGGTCCACGAAGTTATCGATTTATTTTGGCGTTTTAATGCCTAATACAGTGCTTGATGCATAGTTAATAAATATTTGTCGATCAAATAAAAATAGAAACTGTTTTCCTAATCTCACAGTTGTTTATAACAAAAGTATGAAATGTGATTAGCATAATATGGAATTTTAAAGTGTGAACTTTGAAGCATCAATCAGATAGTGATAAAATTATTGCCTTCCCATTGAAATGATAAATAACTCTTTTTTATTAAAAAAAAAAAAACCCTCATGTATTCACATACCTTACCATATCTCTCTTAAAGTCCAGCCTCTTGTTTTCAGTTTTCTACTCTGTGCTAGACTCCTCTGCCTCTGTTATCCATCGTTACCTCACACTCAGCATCTTCATCGTCAGCTCCCCTTCTGTGTCACCTAAGCCAGAAATGGGGCTATAATTCAGTTCTCTCTTATTCATTACTTCCTAACTACTTCTGAATCCGCATCTCCTTCCCTGTTTCCATTGCTGGTCTCCTACTTCAGGCCTACAACTCTCGTGATCTCTTATAGTTCTTTGGTTTTAGTTTTGTTCCCTTTTAAACTCTCAATCTTACTGTCTTCAGAATGGTTTGACACAGAGATTGGATTATTGTCTTGGCCTTTCTCAAAAGTATTCAATAGCTTACAATCATGTAAAGGTAAAATTTAAACTTTTCATGGTATTCAGGCTCTATAATCATGGCCTTTGCCTTTCTGTCCAGCCTTACAGGTTTATGCATGAGCAAATACAGTTCTTCTAGCTCCTAGATCATCTTCCAGGTCTCCTCTCAAAGGCCACTTTCTGGGAAGCCTTCTCTGTCTCTCCCAGAGAGACTCACATATGCTTTCTTCTTTGATCTCACTTTATAAATATTGCTTGTCTGCTCTCCGTGGTCCGTAAACATCCTCAATTTTACTGTTGTGTCTCCAGTTCCTAGCATGGTGCCTGTCACCTAAAAGATACTAAAAATAGGAATATGAGAAAACGCTGCATACATTTAGAAGTACCCCTTTTGTTACATTCTGGGGCAGAACCACAGGGTTGGAGTCCTGGCTCTGCCATGTATCGTCTGTGTGACCTCGGTTTGGTCATTTGAAGGCTTCAAGCCATAGTTTTCTCACCTCAGAAATGGGGATCCAAGAGCCACTCTATTTCACTACATTTCTGTCAGTCAAATGAGACTTTACGTAAAGGTGCTTTAAAAACTGTAAAGCGCTGTTCACCTGTTAATTATTAAGTGCTGACACAGCTGAATTTTCTTATAACTCCTTTTTTCTTGTTCATATTGAAATGAGGCCCTTTTTGTCATTGAAGACAGCAGTACATATTCTTCTACAACATGAGTTCTGTTCATAGTCTTTTTCATCTGTAGGTGTGGTCTACCCGTTTATTGTCTTAAATGTGATGGGTTTAAATCTGTCCCAATGTCCCAGTGAACAGAAAAGGTTGCAAAATCTTGGGAAGCTATACTTGTCAAGAAGTGTCTCAGTGATGGATTCTGTCATTTTTTTTCTCAGTTTTTTTGGATTGCATGTTTGCAACTTTTAGAACTTAAAAGGATTTTGGGGCGCCTGGGTGGCTTAGTCAGTTAAGCGTCCGACTTTCACTTAGGTCATGATCTCGCGGTTCGTGGGTTCGAGCCCCGCGTCGGGCTCTGAGCTGACAGCTAGCTTAGAGCCTGGAGCCTATTTCAGAGTCTGTATCTCCCTCTCTCTCTGACCCTCCCCTGCTCATGCTCTCTCTCTCTCTCTCTCTCTCCTAGAAATAAATAAAAAATATTAAATAAAAAAAAAAGAACTTAAAAGGATTTTTTTAAATGTAAGCTCATTTTTCAAGCACTCTCTTTGTGTAAAGGCTTTGTACTATTTTAATTCATGTGGTAACTCTGTGAGGGAGATACTGTAACCATTGTATAGATGAGAAAACCCAGTTCCTAGAGACATTGTCATTTTGCTGGAATCCATATTTGAACAACTCTGCCTGACCCCAAAAGTTGTGATCTTACCATTCTCCTAACATTTCTCACAGAGTATTGTTTTGCCCTAAAAACAAAGCAAAAACAAAACAAAAAGTAGAATAGCATTAATAGGTCTTTTGTGAAAGTTACCTGGTCAAATAGTGTTTTGAAAACCCACAAAGTCCGGGTTACATTAAGTTAAGGCAAATTTCTTCACAGCATGACTTCTCACAGCCTTGCATGTCTAAATATACGTTGTACACATTGGGAGTGGTAAAAGAATGGCTGAAGTATGCAGAGATTCTCACAACTATTTGACCATGAAAGAGCTTCTTAAGGTATTAGTGATCTCAATGCTTTGAGAGTACTGTGCTTTGCTATTCTACTTTCGTCTTTGAGGTGAAAGTTTTTTAGGGGTTGTCACTCTGGAATGAGGGAATTGATTGCTTTTGTGTGCTGGTTTTCCAGAGAATTAGAATGGTGGCATTAAGCTAGATATTTTTTAGCAACTTCATTGGTGTGGAGGCTGCCAGTCCCTCCCCCCTCCCCCCTCCCCCACTCCCATGAGTCCTGTGAGTCAGTTAATTCCCAGGGGGTTGACGGAGCTGCTGCCCCCACCACCTTTCATCTACTGTGCTAAATGCAGGAGAGGAAGGTTGCAACTCTGTAAGTGAACAGAAACCATTGAGCCAAGAGCAGGAAGCTCCTTTCTGTGAAGATGTTGGTATCACACTGAAGAATCTGTAAAGCCCATTTTTCTTTCTCTTCTGTGAGGCATGCTGACGGACCTGAGGCTCAGAGGACAGAAAGAGTAATACTTTTGGTTTTTCAGTCCTTTGAAGGTGATACGTTGGTCTTGAAATTAAAACAAAACTTTGAGAAATTTGTCCTTACATTGTTTAAAGGTATGAAGATTACCTGAATGGTGTTGACTCCTGAATTTCAAACTTTTATCTCCTAGTTTGAGCTGCCGTTGAAAAATACTGACAGTGTTTCCCCTATAGGATAACATTTTTTGGATGGAGGGGCAGTATTCTGAGCATTCTTTAACATATTTTATATGGCTGGGTTGATGGGTTGCCATCAAAAAGATTGAAACAGTTGGCCTTGTGAATTCCTACTGTCCTGGACAGCGTGGCTAGAAAACCGTATATTAGATCCTATGAAAATTTGATGTGAGTGTCATGACACTCTTGCCATATACCAGACTTCGGCTTATAAGTGTCCATGAGTAAATGAATGTTTCTCTGATGCTGTTTTTTGTTTGTAAATAGTTTATTGTCAAGTTGGTTTCCATATAACGCCCAGTGCTCATCCCCACAAGTGCCCTCCTCCATGCTCATCACCCCACTTCCCCTCTCCCCCACCCCCATCAGCCCTCAGTTTGTTCTCAGCATTCAAGAGTCTCTCATGGTTTGCCTCTCTCCCTCTCCTCCACTATTTCCCTCCTTCTTCTCCTCCGGGGTCCTCCGTTAAGTTCCTCCTAATCCTCCTATGCGTGCAAACATATGGTAGCTGTCCTCCTCTGCCTGACTTATTTCGCTCAGGATAACACCCTCAAGTTCTGTCCATGTTGCTACACATGGCTAGATTTCATTCTTTCTCATTGCCATGGAGTATTCCATCGTAGAGATAAACCACATCTTCTTGATCCATTCGTCCGTTGATGGACACTTAGGCTCTTTCCATGTTTTGGCTATTGTTGAGAGTGTGTTTTGTTTGTTCTATAATTCAAGTAATAAAGAATGCTCCGTTCCTCAGCTGAGTGCATTATAAATTTGAAAGTCTTGGTTTAGAGAAAAATTTTTTTTAGTTTTTTTATTTTGAGAGAGAGCAAGCAGGAGAAGGCCAGAGAAGGAAGGAGAGAGAAAATCCCAAGCAGGCTCTGCAGTGTCATCACGGAGTCAGATTCAGGGCTTGATCCTGTAAACCTTGAGATCACGACCTGAGTGAAACCGAGAGTCGGACACTTAACCAACTGAGCCACCCAGGTGCCCCTGAGGTTTTGGGGGTTTTTTAGAGTGCTTTATTTTTCTAATGTGTTTTATTTATTTCATGTATATAGAGAGAGAGAGAGCGCGTGCACATGGAAGTGTGAGCAGGGGAGGTTCAGAGAGAGAGGGAGACACAGAATCCGAAGCTGCTCCAGGCTCCGAGCTGTCAGCACAGAGCCCGACATGGGGTCAAACCCACGGACTGTGAGATCATGACCTGAGCCAAAGTTGGACGCTTAACCGACTGAGCCACCCAGGTGCCCCTAGAGTGTTTTAAATCCAGGTATTTTGTGCCAGATGAGTAGAAACTAGAATAATGGTTTCTGATTACACTAAGACTCAATACAAAATTTTCATTAGCCTTCATTTTTAACTCTTCACCTTCTGCTTGGAGTGCTATTCCCCGTCTAAATTCTGTATAATGCATCAATATTGAACTGAAAGGTTTCAAGGAGTATGGGTGATTGGAAAAATATGTTTTACAGCTGTGTTTTCTCAGTGGACAGAAACATCTTAAAAATAACAAGTGCATCTTTGAAAAATCTTGCGGATTCAAGGGAATAAGACATTTCTAGCCTAACTAGGGATATAAAAATCTTTTTGAGATCTACTGATTTAATACAGTTCACGAGTAGTTATAAGCTGTTTTGATTGTTGCGTGACTGTTGCATTTCAAAGCCTTGATATCTATCTGGTGTTAAATTGTAGGTTCCCAATTTTGTCAAATATAGAGTGGTGGACATCGCAGAAGAGTATAACCAAGGTTAGAATCTGGGCAGTTTTCATTTCCAAATTAAACCTGGTATTCTGGCTGGCCAAATATGGCAATATTCACAGGAGGGAATAAAATACAGTGTGATAAAGTTGTATCAAAAATAAAATTTCAGGAGCCGTCTGGGTAGTTTAGTCGGTTAAGCATCCGATTTTCTCTCAGATCATGATCTTCTGTTTTGTAAGTTCCAGCCTCATGTTGGACTCTGTGCTGACAGCTCAGAGCCTGGAGCCTTCTTCTGATTCTGTGTCTCCTTCTCTCTCTGCCCCTCCCCTGCCCATGCCTCTTACTCTCTCACAATATGAATAAGACATTTAAAAAATTTTTAATAAATAAAATGTTAGGGGCTTGGGTGGCGCAGTTGGTTAAGTGTCCGCTCTTGATCTTGGCTCAGGTCATGATCTAATGGTTTGTGAGTTCAGCCCTGCATCCAGCTCCATGCTGTCAGTGTGGAACCTGCTTGGGATTCTCTCATCTTCCTTCCCCCCTCCTCTTCTTCCCTTTCTCTCCTTCTCTGTCAAATTAAATAAATAAACTTAAAAAAAATAAGATTTTAGGAGCACCTGGGTGGCTCAGTTGTTTGAATGTCCTACTTCAGCTCAGGTCATGATCTCGCTGTCCATGCATTCGAGCCTGATGTTGGGCTGTGTCCTGACAGCTCTAACCTGGAGCCTGCTTCAGATTCTGTGTCTCCCATTCTCTCTGTCCCTCCCCTCCTCTCTCTCTCTCTTTCTTTCAAAAATAAACATTAAAAAAATAAAAGTTTAAAGTGTCTGTAGTTATGTGTCTTTCTGCTATCTTCTGGATTCAATTGGGTTGAGGGTGTGAAAAGGAGTGTATAGGGGTATTGTTGTGTGTTATGGTTAAAAGAATTATTGTAGGAGAATGGTGAGATTTTTTAGTTATTGTTTTATAGCTATATAAATTAACTGAAGAAACCTTTGGAAGTGGGCATTTTAATTCTGTTGTTACTGGAGCTGCTTAGTACATCTCAGTGTGCTGTCTAGATTGGGCCACATTAGCTTTTGCTTGTTATTCTGAAAACCTTTGGTGTTGTATCTCCCTGCCCCCAGCCCCCCAGCCCTGAACCAACCATTCTCAGTGTTGTGCATAAATTGAATTCAGGCGTCTGGATATGAGAGCCCGGTCTGGTGTTGCTACTACTCTTAGTGGAGATTTTCCCCTTAATTACTTCAAAGCTTGCTTGCTTTGGTTAAGCTAGAAAAACTTTTGGTCACGGTAATGGTTATAAGTATAGCTCCACAGTCAAAGTCCTGGGTTCAGATTTCTGCTCCACCATTTACTGGTAGTTGTAAGATCTTTTACTTAACTTTTTTGTGCTTTGCAGATAGTAATTATTCAGTAAATGTTAGACATTCTTTTACAAGATAATGGTAAATTTACCACACAGTTTGTGGTCAAATACACATAAGTTTACCATTTTAAACATTTTTAAGTATACAGTTCAGTGGCATTAAGTACATTCTCGTTGTGCAGCCATTAGCACTGTCTGTCTCCAGAACATTTTCATCTTCCCAGGCTGAAACTCGGTACCTATTAAAAAATAATTCTAATGGGGCGCCTGGGTGGCTTAGTCGGTTAAGCGTCCGACTTTCGCTTAGGTCATGATCTCGTGGTTCGTGGGTTCGAGCCCCGCGTCGGGCTCTGTGCTGACTGCCAGCTCGGAGCCTGGAGCCTGTTTCAGTCTGTGACTCCCTCTCTCTCTGACCCTCCCCTGCTCACGCTGTCTCTCTCTCTCTCCTAGAAATAAATAAAACATTAAAAAAAAAAATAACTCTATTGGGGTGCCTGGGTGGCTCAGTCGGTTAAGTGGCCGACTTCAGCTCAGGTCATGATCTCACAGTTTGTGGGTTCGAGCCCCGCGTTGGGCTCTGTGCTGACAGCCTGGAGCCTGTTTCAGATTCTGTATCTCCTTCTCTCTGACCCTCCCCTGTTCATGCTGTCTCTCTCTCAGGGAAAAAAAAAAAAATAACTCTATTATCCGTCTCCTGACCAGTCCCTTACAACCATTCTACTTTGTCTCTATACTTCTGACTACATTTGGTACCTCGTATAAGTGGAATAATACAATGTTTGTCTTTTTGTCTTTGGCTCATTTAACTTGGATAATGTTTTCCAGGTTCATCCATTTCTTGTAATGTGTGTCAGAATTTCATTCCTTTTTAAGGCTGAACATATATCCTACTTTGTGTATACACCACATTTTATCTTTTTATCTGTCAGTGGGTACTTCAGCTGTTTCAAACTTTTGGTTCTGTATATAATGCTGCTGTGAACATGGGTATACAGATATTTGTTTTGAGTCTCTGCTTTCAATTCTTTTTTTTTTTTTTAATTTTTTTTTTTAATTTATTATTTCTAGGAGAGAGAGAGAGACAGCGTGAGCAGGGGAGGGTCAGAGAGAGAGGGAGTCACAGACTGAAACAGGCTCCAGGCTCCGAGCTGGCAGTCAGCACAGAGCCCGACGCGGGGCTCGAACCCACGAACCACGAGATCATGACCTAAGCGAAAGTCGGACACTTAACCGACTAAGCCACCCAGGTGCCCCTCTGCTTTCAATTCTTTTGAGTATATACCCAGAGTTGGAATTGCTGGATCGTATGGAAATTTTTTGAGGAACCACCAAACTATTTTCTGCAGTGACTGTACCATTTACATTCCCACCAGTAATGCACAAGGGGTCCAGTATCCTTAGCAACACTTTGTTTTCTGCTTAAAATTTTTTTAAATGTTTATTTTGAATTTTTGAAGTTTGTTTATTTTGAGAGAGAGAGAGAGAGCACATGTGGGAGGGGCATGGAGAGATGGAGACTGGGAATCCTAAGCAGGAGTGCAGAGCCCTACGCAGGACTTGAACTCAGGAACGGTGAAATCATGACCTGAGCCAGAATCAAGAGTTGGACACTTAACCGACTGAGCCACCATGGAGCCCCCTAATTATTTATTTTGAGAGAGAGCACGCCCATGCACAGGGGAGGGGCAGAGAGAGAGAATCCCAAGCAGGCTCTGAGCTCTCAGCACCGAGCCCCACTCGGGGCTTGATCTCATGACCATGAGATCACAACCTGAGCCAGTATCAGGTAATGATCAGTCAACCATCTGAGCCACCCAGGCGCCCCTTCTGTTGCGTGTTTTTATAAAAGCCTTCCAAGTTGGTGTGAAATGGTATCTTGCTTTTTTGGTGTAGTAATATCCATTTTTTCCCAGTCTATATATAGAGAATTCTTTTTTTAAATTTTTAATGTTTTTTAATTTATTTCTGAGAGAGAGAGACAGCATGAGCAGGGGAGGGTCAGAGAGAGAGGGAGACACAGAATCTGAAGCAGGCTCCAGGCTCTGAGCTAGCCGTCAGCACAGAGCTTGATACGGAGCTCGAACCCACGAACCTCGAGATCATGACTTGAGCCGAAGTCGGACGCTTAACCAGCTGAGCCACCCAGGCACCCCTAGAGAAGTCTTTAAATGAAAATTTTAAGGGTCAAATATTTTCATGGCTATCAGAGCTCACTTGGGAACGAATATTTGAGTTTATGGCTGTGTACCTTTCCTGTTGCCTACAAATTTTGATCTTTAATGACTTTCATTGCTTTTATTCTCTTAACATTGAATATACATAATTTGAGTATTACTAGGATATTAAACTTAATTTAAGACGGGTGCCTGGCTGGCTCAGTTCCATAGAGCATGCGACTCTTGATCTTGGGGTTGTGCATTTGAGTCCCATGTTGGATGTAGAGATTACTTAAAAATGAGATCTTAAAAAAAAATCAGTAAGGTTGACTACCTAGTTCATGAAATCAGATTATGTCAGAAAATCCAAAGCTCTGATCAATGATGTGGGGTTATTTTTCCAGCTCATGAAATATAGATCCCAGGTGTTTTTCTGTATCCTAGATTTCTTCAGTCTAGGAAAATGGCAGTTAATCACTTTGATAATGAGAAAACTTGGTTTTCTTGTTCTACCTGTCAGAACTTTGTAACCACTTCAGTGCACTGGTTGTGGGGAACTAAAAAGGCCTGACAATTTGTATATTCATAGAATGTTTGTTGTGCACCTACTATGGAAAAGGCCTATCTGTAGGTGATGTAGAGTATAAGTGTAAATGACACAACCTCAGTCTTTTAGAAGATACATAGCCCAAAAGAGAATACATGTACTGGGGCCCCTGGGTAGCTCAGTCGGTTAAGCGTCTGACTTCGGCTCAGGTCATGATCTCACGGTTCATGGGTTCAAGCCCCACATCCGGCTCTGTGCTGACAGCTCACAGCCTGGAACCTGTTTCAGATTCTGTGTCTCCCTCTCTCTCTCTGATCCTCCCCTGCTCACGCTGTCTCTCTCTCTCTCTCTCTCTCAGAAATAAATAAAACATTAAAAAAATTTTTAAAAAATGTATGTATTAAAATAACTGTAATGCTTGATACAATGTATATATAAAATAACAATATATTAGGAATAAGTGTCTTTTAAGTAGGAATAGTACCTTTATTCAGCAGTTTTTACAATTTAGGTCTAAGCATGAGACAGGCTTACCAAATCATGAAAATATTGTTTTCGCAGTCTCTTAATGTTTGTCTAGTCTGGTTGCTTTCATTTTAGCTATTGTGATTGCTTGCCTATATTCGTTTAATACTTGGGTATGTTTTTAATGATGATTGACAACTTAGCTTTTTCTGTGTGCCAGGCACTATTCTGAGTGCTCACATTAATTAACTTATTTAATCCTTGCAATATTCTAAAGGTAGATGCTGTCATCATTCCCATTTTGCAAATGAAAAGAAGTCCTGGAGAAGTTCCGTGATTTGCCTGTGGCCACATATCTGTAAGCACAAGAGCTGGGATATGGAGTCTAAAAGTCTGACTATAGAGGCGCCTGGGTGACTTAGCTGGTTAAGCATTTGACTCTTGATTTTGGCTCAGGTCATGATCAGACAGTTTGTGGGATCCAGCCCTGTGTGGGGCTCTGCGCTGACAGCATGGAGCCTGCTTGGGATTCTCTCTCTCCCTTTCTCTCTCTGCCCCTCCCCTGCTTGTGTGTTCTCTCTCTCTCTTTCTCAAAAAGAAACATTAAAACATGTAAATAAATGTTTAAAAAATGTAATGTTTATTTCTTTTTGAGAAAGAAAGAGACAGAGTGTGGGTAGGGGAGGGGCAGAGAGAGAAGGAGACACAGAATCCAAAGCAGGCTCCAGGCTCTGAGCTGTCAGCACAGAGCCCAATGCGGAGCTCGAACCCATGAACTATGAGCTTGGGCTGAAGTAGGATGCTTAACCGACTGAGCCACCCAGGCGCCTCAAAATAAACATTTTTTTTAAAAGTCTGACTCTTAAACTCAAACTCTTGAGCATTATGCTGTACTCTTCTGTGTGTGTGCGCTTGCATAGGTGTATAGATGTTACACATGTGTATGTCGTTCAGTGTCTGTAATATTTCATTGTGTGGATATGCCTTAATTAATCTCTTTCCTCTGAGGGACATTGAGGACGTTTCCAGTGTACGTGTGTGTTTGTGTGTGTGTATGTGTTTGTTCTGTGTATGTGTGTGTGTTCTGTCATAACCAGGGTTCCACTGAAACATCTTACATACGTCTTTATCCATTGTAGCGTGTCTGTAAGTAAAATTCCTAGAAATGTAATTTTTGGATCAAGGGTATACATACTTAAAATTTTGTTAGATATTATTAAATTATTCTCCAAAAATGTGTACCAGTTTACATTCACACCAACAGGCCATGAGAGTTTCTAAAACCACCCAGTTTAAATTTGATGGAAGTGTGGCTGGACAGTGATGAGAATTGTCTTCAAGTGCCTTTGAGAACACTATGTACTTTATTAGCATTTCTTTTCTTAAAAGCAGGTATCTTTGAGTTTTGATTATTGGCCATGTGACTGTAACCATTTGTTGACAAGAGGAGTAGGCAGTTTAAAAGAAAAATTTGGTGGGCACCTGGGTGGCTCAGTTGGTAACGTGTCGTGTCCAATTCATGATTTGTGAAATTGGACTCCTATGTTGGGCTCTGTGCTGACAGTGCAGAGCCGCTTGAGATTCTTACTGTCTCTCTCTCTCTCAAAAAAAAAAAAAAAAAAAAAAATGTTTGAAATGTGCCTCACACCTCTCAATTGTCAATCTAAATGTTAAAGTTTTGCTACATTCGTTTCTTGTCACCAGTCTTTTTAAATCAGAACAACTCTAGGAGTAAGTGGCACTACAGTTCCCAGTTACTTGCCTGCTCACATGGAAACCCCTTAATGGAGTTCTAGGTGAACTCCTAGTAGCAGAGGCAGAGACTAAACACTCCACTGTCTGGAGGGTCAGGCTCATTTCAGGAGATGGGTAAGACCAAGTGACCAGATTTCCTTTTTGACTAGTTTTCCTGCCCATGGGTCACTTATTTATGTCTTCCTCATTCTGTTTGTGTGCTTTTAGGGTGAAGGTGATGTGTTTTATTTAATAGATTTGATTTTTTTTAGTGAATTTAGAACTTATTAGTAGGCCTTAATAAGGAAGGGTGTTAGAGTAGAGGAGTTAACTTTGGTGGTATCACAGTCCCAGATTCTTTATTTCATCCTATATTCAGAGCCTGCTGTCAAGAGTAAAATGAAACAAAGTTAGTTTTCATAAACATCCTTAAGGAGTAATAGGATATTTGAGTAGTCCAAGGGCATGAGATATTCAAAGTTACCATATCCCTTGATTAAAAGAACATTGGAGACTTTCATTAATTATTATTGGTGGTGTTCTCTTGCTTAATTCCTATTCAAGATGTCTGTGATTTTAAGGGCGCCTGGGTGGCCCAGTCAGTTGAGTGTTCAACATCTGCTTAGGTCATAATCTCAAGGTTTGTGGGTTCGAGCCCTGCGTCGGGCTCTGGGCTGACAGATCAGAGCCTGGAGCCTGCCTTGCATTTTGTGTCTCCCCCTTTCTCTGCCCCTCCCCTGTGTGTGCATGCGTTCTCTCTCTCCCAAAAATAAACATTTTTAAAATATGAAAAAAAAAGTCTGTTATTTAAATACTTTCAAGGAGCAGAGCTTGTCTTCTGGGCTGGCTCATATCAATTCTCTCTCTCTTTCTCTCTTTTTTAAGATTTTATTTTTAAGTAATCTGTATACCCAACCAACATGGGCTCAAACCCACAACACCAACATCGTCATATCAAGATCATAGCCCTGCCAATTGAGCCAGCGAGGCGCCTCTAATATCAGTTCTCTTGAGTTTTGGATTATTGAGATCTTTCCTTTTGCTGATAGATCAAAAGATTTAATGTAGTGTTTATCTTCCCTTCTGCCTGACATTGGTTTTTGGAAATGAAAAGGAAAAACAACTGGAATCATCAGTTGTCTTATCACTACTGACCTGTTTGTAGTGTAAGCCTCAGTGAGGGCAACTGTGAAGGAGTTTCTAATTTTAGAATGTTGAAAGCTTAACAGTTTTGGTAGTTGGGCTGAGATTTATTCCTGGAGGTGTGTGTTTGTTTTTTAAAGTGCATTTATTTTGAGAGAGAGAGAGAATCCCAAGCAGGCTCTGCACCACCAGCATGGAGCCCAATGCGGGGCTCGAACTCATGAACCGTGAGATGATGACCTGAGCTGAAATCAAGAGTTGGATGCTTTACCGACTGAGCCATCCAGGTGCCCCACTTAAAGAAGTATCTTTAAACCTTAAGGGAGGGGAGAGATTTTCTCTTCCATTTACTTAAATTGGTAGCCTTCTCCCCTTGACCCCACCCCCCACATTCTTCACTTTTTGGGATAAAATTAGCTTAGGGGCACTTTGGAGACTTCACTTGGGAAAAAGGGATAATATCAATAAAGGGAAAGTGCTAGTGTCCGTCGGAGTAAACTCTGTGGAGGGAAGAATTATGCCTTATCCATGGTTGTAGCCCTTGCACCTAGAACAGTACCTGCCATGTGATGAGTGATTAATTTATTGTGTAAATAGATAATTGAAAATTTAAATTTTGGTATACTCATAATTGGCATTTTTAAAAAGTTTATTATTTTGAGAGAGAGTAAGAGCATGGGCAGAGAAGCAGAGAGAGGAGGGGAAATAGAGAATCCCAGGCAGGCTCTGCTCTGTCAGGACAGAGCTCGTTGTGGAGCTAGAACTTATGAACCATGAGACCATGACCTGAGTGGAAATCAGGAGTCAGACACTTAACTGAGTGAGCTACCCAGGTGCCCCTTGTAATTGGCATTATACTATTTTAAATGAATAATCTAGTTATCTGTATCAACTTGAATCAGTATCAAAGGTAATACTAAAGAAAAAATTAGTTGATATAATACTATATATAATGCCGTAAAACTTTTCAACTTGAAAAACAATACAATATTCTTTTTCTTTTTTTAAAGCAATCTCTGTGCCCATTGTGGGGCTAAACTAATGACCTAAAGATCAAGAGTTTCATGCTCTAATGACTGAGCCAGCCAGGTGCCCCATATTAATTATATAGATATACCTGCATATATAAAGTAAAAGTATTAAGAAAAAGCAGCAGTGATAAATACCAAATTCAGTATAGTAGTTACCTGTGAGGAAAAGAGAGAGGAAAATAGGATTGCAACAGTTAACTCAGAGAGCTTCAGTGTTTTTGTGATGTTCTATTTTGTAAGTTAGGTTATATAAGTAAATGGTTGTTAGAATATTCTCTATACTTTTTTTGTAAATTTGAAATGTTTAATAAAAATAAATGAGAGGGGCGCCTGACTGGCTCCGTTGGCAGAGTATATGACTCTGGATTTCATGGTTGTGAGTTTGAGCCCCATGTTGGCTGCAGAGATTATTTAAATAACTGAAGGAGCGCCTGGGTGGCTCAGTCAGTTAGGCTTCTAACTCTAGCTCATGTCATGATCTCACTTTTTGTGGGTTTGAGCCCCACGTTGGGCTCTGTACTGACAGCTCATGTGCTTTGGATTCTCTCTCGGCCCCTCCACATTTCTTTCTCTCTCTCTCTTTCTCTCTCAAAAATAAACATTAAAAAAATTCTTTAAATAATAAGTAAAGAAATAAATGAAAGCATATAGATGAGACGTCAGCAAACTAAGGGCTAGTAAACTTTGTGGCCCATGAGCTAAGAAGTATGAATGGTTTTACAAAAAAAAAAAAGTCACAAAAAGGATATTTCACTATATGCAAAAATTATACAAAATTCAGATTTGGGTGTCCATAAATAAAGTTTCATTGGAAATAATCACACTTTTTATGTATTGTCTGTGGCTGCTTTCACATGCTCTAGTGTCAGAGTTTGTAGTCACAACAGAGATCATGTTCCCCATGACTAAAATATTTACTATATGGCCCTTTATAGAAAAGGCCAATCTGTAGCATAGATGAATTCCAGTACCAGACTAATGGTGGTATAACTGGACAAATAGGCTATTATTTGGTAAATGTTTGTAATAAGTCTGAGGTAGTTATCTCCAGATTGTGTTTTTTGAAAGAACATTTTATTCAGAAGAAAATCAGTCAGCCAGAAATTGACTTTCAGTGGAAGTTTCAAAATGGCTACCCAGGAGTAATCTCATTTTGTTGGATGAATCCAAACCGAATGCTCTTTCCCCTTTGACTCCCTCTTTAACTTGCTTGTTATTAAAGTTCCTGATTCTAGGGGCACCTGATTCTAGGGGCACGCTCAGCCATTGAGCGTCCAACTCAGGTCATGATCTCATGGTTTGTGGGTTCGAGCCCCGCGTCAGCCTCTGTGCTGGCAGCTCAGAATCTGGAGCTGCTTCAGATTCTGTGTCTCCCTCTTTCTCTGCCCCTCCCCTGCTCCTGCGCACGCTCTCTCTGTTTCTCTGTCTCTCTCAAATAAATAAACATTTAACAAAAAATTTTAAGTTCCTGATTCTAGTTTAACCTTGGATATTTGACAGGTTTGTTGTTGTTGCTGTTTTTTAGTAGGCTTCATACCCAACGTGGGGCTTAAACTCATGACCGTGACATCAAGAGCTGCACACTCCACCGATTGAGCCAGCCAGGTGCCCCAATAATTAACAGTTTTAAATACCTACCGGAGCTGCATGATTTGGAATTGGTATTTTGGTAACTCATTGTTTTTTGTTTCCAACAACTTTAGGAAACCAGTGGTGTTTTAGAGGAATGTAATATTTGAATACCCAAACATACAAAGTCACTGAAGTAAAGGCAACTTTTTCTGCAGTCCTTTTAGTTTTAAGATGTATCAAACTCTGACCAAGCTCTGGAAACTTTATAGCAGAAGTAGTGATTTGAATCCATTACAATACATTTGGTATTTTTTAAAGACATAGTGCTGGGTCCCTAAAGAAAAACTTTTCTTAAGCAGATTTCCACTTCAGAACAACACAGTGTAATTTTGATTATTTGTAGAAAAATACTGATTTTTCTCAGTATTTCCATGAGAAGCATTAATCGTTCCCTTGCACTCCATTGGGTGGTCTGAAACAGCACCAAGTCAAGTAATCCCGTTTCAGGTGAGTGTTGCGGTGGCGGCGGCGGTGGCGGTGGCGGTGGTGGTGGTGGTGTTCACGTTCTCTCCAGGGAATACTAGATTATCCTGCTCTCATCATATTAGAAGAAATAGAAAAAGGAAAAATAAGAGGATTTGAGTGCTCTTCATCTTTTCTTCAGTGTTCTTCATTTTTTCTTCCTTATAACAAGTGGGTTTTTTAGGGGCGCTTGGGTGGCTCAGTTGGTAAAGCATCCAACTTTGGCTCAAGTCATGACCTCGCGGTTTCTGAGTTCAAGCCCTGCATCAGGCTCTGTGCTGACAGCTCAAAGCCTGGAGCCTTCTTCAAATTCTGTGTCTCCCCATCTCTCTGCCCCTCCCATGTTCATGTTCTGTCTCTCAATAATAAATAAATGTGTTTTTTTAAAGTGGGTTTTTTTTTAAGTGTTAATTTGTTTTCAGAGAGAGGGCATTGCATGCTCATGAGTTGGGGAACCAGCAGAGAGAGAGGGAGAGAGAATCTCAAGCAGGCTCTGAGCTGTCAGTGCAGAGCCTGACAACACGAAACTTGATCCCACGAACTGAACCATGAGATCATGACCTGAACTGAAACTAGGAGCCACTCAACCCAGCTGAGCCACGCAGGTGTTCCTAAAACACAACCCAGCTGAGCCACGCAGGTGTTCCTAAAACACTCAACCCAGCTGAGCCACGCAGGTGTTCCTAAAAAGTGTTTTTAAGAGATACTATTGTAGTTTTCAAAACTATAGCCACAGACTTTTTTTAATGAATTCAAAAGAGATCTTAATAAAATTGTAATATAAAACTATAAAAAAGCAATGAAACATAAAATGTCTAGTCTGATGACTCTTTTTTCTCTAAGATATCTGGATGGATATGTAAAATATATAAGGAAGATCTTCTAAACTCCTTTGTAGTTAATAGTTGAGTCGATATTGGAAATTGCTTTCTTGGTCTGAAATTTTTCCTATCTACAGAGAGACCAGTGAGTCACTCTGTTCTGTTTTGTGTTGTCGGTCCCTCCTGCTTGCTTTTTTTTTTTTTTTTTAATGTTTATTTCTGACAGAGAGACAGCGTGAGCAGGGGAGGGTCAGAGAGAGAGAGAGGCAGCACGAGCAGGGGAGGGGCAGAGAGAGAGAGAGAGGGAGACACAGAATCTGAAACAGGCTCCAGGCTCTGAGCTGTCAGCACAGAGCCCGACGCGGGGCTCGAACCCACGAACCGTGAGATCATGACCTGAGCCGAAGTCGGACACTTACCCGACTGAGCCCCCCAGGCGCCCCCTCCTGCTTTCCTTTCTGATTCAGATTATCTTTCTTACCCTAAGTGGAGGAGAGAATCCAGTTCTTGTTGAATGGTGTTATTGCTTGGGAATAGGCGACCATTTTGATATTCGGAGCCAGTGTGTTTCATGACTGATCTCATGCAGACTTCTTTAATGCTAGAGATTTTCTTGTTAGAGGAATTTTTGAAGAACCTTTCTTAACTACCAAAGTCAAAGGTATGAAAGTCTTAGTGAAGAGGACCCCTGACCTCAGATATGATTATCAATCTTAGAAAGCTTTTTAAGTAAAAAAGAACAGGTAACTTTTGCCGTGTGGCTAAAGGAAGGACCTGGACACTGTCAACTATCTTGAATTTAAGGGAAAATCATTGTGTTGTCAAGACATTTAGTGACTTTTCTTCCTGCCCTTCAAATGCCTTGGTTCTGTACCTCTTGCACCTGATTTCTAGCAGCATTGAAAGAAGGAAATACTGCCAGTCTCTTGCTTATCTTGTTTTTCTTCTGTTGTATTTTCTGGTGAACTTCTCCCTTTCCCCTATATATGTAAATAAAAGGTTTAGGGGCACCTGGGTGGCTCAGTCAGTTAAGCGTCCCAACTTGGGCTCAGGTTATGATCTCACAGCTCGGCTCATGAGTTGGAACCCCATGTGAGTAAGAACCCCATGTTGGGCTCTGTGCTGACAGCTCAGAGCCTGCTTGGGATTCTGTGTCTCCCTTTCTCTGCCCCTCCCCTGCTCACACTGTCTGTCCTTCAAAAATAAATACATCTTTTTAAAAATGTTTAAAAAAGAAAAAGCTTTATAAGGTGACCACCTAAATGGAGATCTAGAAGATTACCTCCACCCAGAAGCCTTTTTCATGCTCCCTTCTAGCCTTTATCATTCCGTCCCCACCCCCAAAGGTAACCACTATTCTGACTTTGACTGCTAGTATTGTTCTACTCTGGAGTTGAGACTGTTGGTGGTAATAGCCATGGACCTCCTTGAGGTTAAAATCCTTTTGGTAGTGCTAAGTGTAATGGTTTTCAGCTGGGAGTATTTAGCTGCCCAGGGCACATTTATTTGGCTGTGTATGGGGACATTTTTGGTCCTCAAAACTGGTGGTGCTTGCTACTGACATCTGGTATGTAGAGGCTGGAAGTCCTGAGTATCCCACAGCGCACAGGACAGCTTCCCACAACAAAGGATTATCTGGCCCAAAGTGTCCATAGGACTGAAGTGAGAAACCTTGTTCTAAGAGCTAGAGCCTCCTGAAGTTATTGTGGCCGTGAGTGATACATTAGGTTGTTGAAAATCTATTTTGCTTTTGAAACTTTTGTCATTAATCAAAAATCTTTATAGGAGAAAAAATATTTATTGACAGGGACCTCTTGAGGGTAAACTCTTTTTATTATTATTATTATTTTTTATTTCTGAGAGAGAGAGACAGAGACAGCGTAAGCAGGGGAGGGAAAGAGAGAGGGAGACACAGAATCTGAAGCAGGCTCCAGGCTCTGAGCTGTCAGCACAGAGCCCGACGCGGGGCTCAAACCCACAAACTGTGAGATCATGACCTGAGCTGAAGTCGGACACTTAACCCACTGAGCCACCCAGCCGCCCTGAGGGTAAACTTCTTAAGGTAAACATTGACTACCTGATAAGATGATAAACCTCTTTCTTGATATTGTAAGACACCAGATCCTATCAACGTCCCAGGTCTTTGTCCTGGTATTGAAGAAAATTGGCATCTTTCGTCTCCATGTGCTTGTTAATGCTGATAGGCAGATCTTAGCCAATAGACTTCCAGCAGCACCCGCTACGTCAGACCAGGCAAGTTTTCCCCTTTGGACTGGGTTTAGGTGCAGTTTCATCATACTTAATCCACTACCGTGTGAATATGTTCTTCCCCTCATTTCAGTAAAGATTCTTTGCAAGTATATTGGATGATATACACATCTAATCCTAGGCCAGTTTTGTTGTCTAGGTTCCTATTTTTACATTTTGCTATACAGGAGTGAAGAATGTTCAAAATCCACATTGGAATATTTCATCTGTCAATTTTGATTTTTAACTTCTCAACCATTTACAAGTTAGTTGCCTAAGCAGATATGTATTAGTAATCCTGTATAGTATTACACTTTGGGTGAGTAATGCTTTTTTGACCCTGAAAGACCCTTTAACTTATCAGTATATGTAGCATTTGGTCAACAAAATAGTTCTTCTAGATGTCTGATCTTTAGCCTTTAGGGTATTTTCATTAGCGTTCTGTTATTCTAATAGTCTTGTTACCTATCTTCCTAATGAGTTTTATAGGTGGCTTATGCTCCGTCTTGATGGGCCTGGGAACTCTGTCTCTTTCTTTCATTGTGCATTTATGTCTTTTAGAAATTTGTTAAGTTCAATCAGTATGTTTATTTTTAAAGTTTATTTAATTTTTGGACAGGTAGTATATACACATGACGCAGTATTCACAGTTGGAAAAAGGATTTCAATCAAAAAGTATATATCTCCTTCTCTGGAGGTGGAACTTGTCTGTTTCTTGCTATCTTTTGATGACTAAGGTGGACATTATAAACTTAAGACTTTTCTTTCTCTTTAACCTTTTTATTCTGAAGAATTTAAGATGTAAACCCAAATAAGGGCTATAGAATAGTTAACTTCTGTATCCCCACCACCAAACTGCAAAAATGTCAACATTTTGCTATTTTAAATTTCGTTTTTAATGTTTATTTTTGAGAGAGAGCGCGAGAGCAGGGGGAGGGGGAGAGAGAGAGGGAGACACAGAATCCGAAGCAGGCTCCAGGCTCTGAGCTGTCAGCACAGAGCCCGAGGCAGGGCTTGAACTCTCAAACTGCAGGATTATGACCTGAGCTGAAGTTGGACGCTTAACCCACTGAGCCACCCACACGCCCCAACGTTTTGTTATTCTTTACAGTTAATTTCAGTGTTGAAAATGTAAAGGAAATATTTTGAAGATATGTAAAATTTAATAAAATGAAGATTTATCTTAAAGCTTATTTACTTTAAGTAACTTCTACACCCAGCATGGGGCTTGAACTCATGACCCTGAGGTCAAGAGTCACATGCTCTACTAACTGAGCCAGCCAGGTGCCCCATGAAAATTTATTTTAAATTTGATAGTCATACATATACCACTTTTGTCTTTCCTAATCTTTACTTTTTTTTTTTTTTAATATTTTTATTTATTTCTAGGAGAGAGAGAGACAGCGTGAGCAGGGAAAGGTCAGAGAGAGAGGGAGAGACAGACTCCGAAACAGGCTCCAGGCTCCGAGCTGGCAGTCAGCACAGAGCCCGACGCGGGGCTCGAACCCACGAACTGCGAGATCATGACCTAAGCGAAAGTCGGACGCTTAACCGACTAAGCCACCCAGGCGCCCCATCCTAATCTTTCCTTTTATATTGGCCTCCATTTTTCTCATTGGTGTAATATGAAGAGATTATTGTTTGGTCCTCCTGAAATTCTGGGAACTCCTGCCTCGTGAGTCTACCGAGATTATCATAGAAATCTAAGTGAGGTGCATTCTGAGCTGCCCAGTCAGGGCAGTAGGATGGAGAGACTCTCCATCTCTAATCATCAGTAGTTAGTTAGATCATGTTCTAGTATAGCCTGTTGGTCTTAGGGAATCCAGGGTGGTAATTATTGAAAAGTAGAGGGTAGACTTAAAGGTTTATACGAGTTATTGACTGTGTAGCTGTAATAATTTTCTTATCTTGGTTTCTCTTTTTTCTTCCTGTTTGGAGACTCTTAAAGTCAGAGATTGAGTGGAACATCAGTTTTTAGAAGGTAGGTGGTTTTTGGTTTTGTTTTGTTTTGGCGTTGTTTGTGACTTCAGAGAATGATAAAGATAAGAGGGGTATTCTCAACAAAACTGAAAGGTGAGAAGCTTAATGGAGAGTAAAATATCTGAAGCACTAAGTGAAGCTGTTCCTAGTCAGGGAGCCTCTACCCTTGGGAAGGTAGACAGGGGGAGACACTGGTATTTAGTAACAGAAAAAAAGCCAAGTCAAAAAGTAGAATCTAAGTGCTTGGAAAATCTGTGGTAAAACATCATTAATAAGACTATTAAATCATAGTTTTTCTCTGTTTTCTTTGTGACACTTAGTTGATGATGGGTGTCAGCACATTGAGGTGTTTAGGTTGAGTTTTTCATTGTCAGATAAATTCATTTATTCTAATAGTTTTTTGGTAAAGTCTTTATAGAGTTTTCTATATTTAGTATCATGTCATCTTGAAATAGTGAAAGTTTTACTTCTTCCTCTTTTTATTAAAATGTTTTTTAATGTTTATTCTTGAGAGAGCAACAAAGCACAAGCAGGGGAGGGGCAGAGAGAGAGGGAGACACAGAATCTGAAGCAGGCTCCAGGCTCTGAGTTGTCAGCACAGAGCCCTAGGTGGGGCTTGAACCCATGAACCACAAGATCATGACCTGAGTGAAAGTCAGACACTTAACCGACTGAGCCACCCAGGCACCCCACTTACTCCTTTTTAATTTCGTTGTCTTTTATTTATTTTTCTTGCCTAATTGCTGTGGCTGGAACTTCCAGTACTATGTTGAATAAAAGTGATGAGAATGGGTATCTTTGTCTTGTTCCTCTTTGAGAAAAAGCTTTTAGCTTTTCACTACTGAACATGATGTTAGCTGTGGGTTTGTCATACATGGCCCTTAATGTATTGAAGTGTGTTCCTTCTAAACCTGCTTTGTTGAAAAAAAATTTTTTTAAGATTTTGTTTTTGGGGAGCCTGGGTGTCTCAGTCTGTTAAGTGTCCGACTCTTGATTTCAGCTCAAGTCATGATCATTTTGTGAGTTAAAGTTTGTGAGATTAAGCCCCACATTGGGCTCTGCACTTGCAGCCCAAAGGTTGAGTGGGATTCTCTCTCTCTCTCTCTCTGCCTGCCCCTGTCCCACTTGCTCACTCGTTCACTTTCTCAAAATAAATGTATAAACATTAAAATATATATATTTCATTTTTAGGTAATCTCTACACCCAATGTGGGACTCGAACTCAACAACCCTAGGGTCAAGAGTCACATGCTCTAGTGACTGAGCCAAGCAGGCACCCCTGAGATTTTTTTAATCATAAATGGTGTTGAATTTTGTCAAATGTTTTTTCTGCATCTTTTGAGACAATCCTTTTTTAAAAATTTTTTAATGTTTATTCATTCTTTGAGAGACAGAGTGTGAGCGGGGGAGGGGCAGAGAGAGGGAGACACAGAATCCAAAGCAGGCTCCAGGCTCTGAGCTGTCAGCACAGAGCCCGACCGGGGCTCAAACTCATGAACTGTGAGATCATGATCTGAGTCGAAGTCAGCCACTTAACCTACTGAGCCACCCAGGTGCCCCAAGATAATCATTATTTTTATTCTTCATTTTATTAATGTGGTGTGTCATGATTTATTTATGAATGTTGAGCCATCCTTGGGTCTCGAAAGTAAATCCTATTTGATCATGTATGAACCTTTTTTTTTTTAAGTTTACTTATTTTGAGCGAGAGCATGAGTGGGGGAGGGGCAGAGAGAGAGGGAGACATAGAATCCCAAGCAGGCTCTGCTGTTAGCACAGTGCCTGACACGGGACTCGAACGTACGAAACTGCAAGATCATGACCTGAGCTGAAACCAAAGTATGGATGCTCAACCGACTGAGCCACCCAGGTGCTCCTGAACCTTTTTAATGTATTGTTTAATATGATTTGCTAATATTTTGTTGCGAATTTTTGCATCTATATTCATTAGGGATATTGGACTATAATTTTTGTGTATGTGGTATCTTTGTCTGGTTTTTGTATTATGTTAATGCTGGCCTCATAAAAATGAGTTTGGAAGTGTTCCTTCCTCTTCAGTCTTTTGGAGTAATTTGAAAAAGGTAGATGCTAGATGCTAAATCTTTTTTTTTTTTTTTTTTTTTTTTTTTTCTATTTT
>NW_024081416.1:422113-446196 GCF_003009895.1 Hyaena hyaena | reverse complement strand
TCCATATACCACCCAGTGCTCATCCCCACAAGTGCCCTCCTCCAGGCCTATCTCCCCCCCCCCCACATCCATCAGTCCTCAGTTTGTTTCTCAGCATTCAAGAGTCTCTCATGGTTTGCCTCTCTCCCTTTCCCCCACATTTCCCCCCTTCTTCTCCCCCATGGTCCTCAGTTAAGTTCCTCCTAATCCTCCTATACGTGCAAACACGTGATACTTGTCCTTCTCTGCCTGACTTATTTCGCTAGATGCTAAATCTTTTTTAATGTGTGGTAGACTTCACCTATGAAGCCATTGTGTCCTGGAATTTTGTTTTTTGGGAGTTTTTAAATTACTGATTCAGTTTTGTTTTTTGGGGGTTTTTTTGAGAGAGAGAGAGAGAGAGAGACAGCGTGAGTAGGGGAGTGTCTGAGAGGGAGGGAGTCACAGAATCCGAAGACAGGCTCCAGGCTCTGAGCTGACTGTCAGCACAGAGCCCAGCGTGGGGCTCAAACCCACGAACCACGAGATCATGACCTGAGCCGAAGTCAGACGCTTAACCAACTGAGCCACCCAGGCGCCCCTGATTCAGTTTCATTACTTGTAATTGATCTACTCAGATTTTCTATTTCTTTGTGCTTCAATCTTGGAAAGTTGTGTGTTTCTAGGGATTTATCCATTTCTTCTAGATTGTCCAGTTTGCTGGCATATAATTGTTATAGTGGTCTCTTACGATCCTTTCTGTGATGTCACCTGTACCTTCTTTTTCATTTCTGATTTTATTTATTTCCACCCTTTTTCTTAATGAGTCAGTCTGGAGGTTTATCAATTTCATTTATCTTTTCAAAGAAGCAGAATTTTATTGTTTGAATAGGTATGAACATTGGGGCTTGCCTGAAAAGAACTTGCCCCTGGAGAGATACAGGTAAGGTACAGATAGGAGAGAATGAAAATAATCAGTCAGCAGTCAAGTATTAAGAAATGAGATGTTGTCAAGCCTGGTTACTGAGAATCAGTAGCATGCTACTGATACAAGGATGAGAATAATAAGTTAGGGATTCAAGACTATCCTAGTTAGGTATCTTGTGGGCCCTTGTTAGAGTTGCTTGGTTTTTTTGGCAGAAAAGAGTTATAGTTTTGTAGATGTTAAGTACTAATTTAATGTTCTAGATGATTTTCATGCTTCTGTTTCCTAGGGGTAGGCAGAGGAATTCCCTAGTGCTGATGGGAAAGTAAACCACCCTTAGAGAAAAGAGTGGTTTAGAAACATCTCATGCCACATAAGAGATGAAATGCTCAATGTAATTTACTTCCTGTATTTCTTTATGGTGATTAAATCATTGAGAGTAGGGTATGACAGTAGTTTTTTATGTTTATTTGCAATATGTGAGTCAGTAGAGGTTTTTATGACCTCTATAGCAATCTTCCTGTAAACCCAGGAGTGAGCTCGTTAAGGAGTACTACTTTGAGAAAACCAGTGCTTCCTAATTCAGATGCTGTCTCGGGACATGGAGTCTTGTTCTCTCGTCCTCTCCTGCCTGTGTAAGACCCACTCTGTGTTCTACTCGATAAAGTAGTAGCCTTAGTTTTTCAAATTTTAACAAATACGTTGTCTCAGTTAATGGTGGACTTCAGTATCAATCACTTCTTATTTTATAACTCCCAAGTAATTGAACACTGACTTTTTTCCCCCTTTAAATAGAAATTATTCTGTTTTAGCTAATGAGTACAAATCATTTTTTTTTTCTAGAAACTAAAATCAATACATTATTTTGGTGGGGTGCCTGGGTGGCTCAGTTGGTCAGGCGTCCAACTCGGCTCAGGTCGTGATCTCACAGTTCGTGGGTTTGGGCCCCGTGTCAGCTCTGTGCTGACAGGTAGCTTGGAGCCTGGAGCCTGTTTCAGATTCTGTATCTCCCTCTCTCTCTGACCCTCCCCTGCTCACGCTGTCTCTCTCTCTCTCAGAAATAAATAAGGGGCGCCTGGGTGGCTCAGTCAGTTAAGCGTCCGACTTCGGCTCAGGTCGTGATCTCACGTTTTGTGGGTTCGAGCCCCGCGTCCGGCTCTGAGCTGGCTGTCAGAGCCTGTTTCAGATTCTGTGTCTCCCTTTCTCTCTGACCCTCCCCTGCTCACGCTGTCTCTCTCTCTCCGAAATAAATAAAACATTTTTAAAAAATAAAACATTAAAATTTTTTTTTAAAAATTAAAGAAATAAAACCAATACATTATTTTGGATGTCATTCCTAATTTCTGTATTAGGCATTGGGAAAGCAAAATTGTTTTGTTTTTTTTTTTTAATTTTTTTTGTTTATTTCTGAGAGACAGAGACCCTGCAAAATGGTTTTTGTTGTTGGCTTTTGGTTTTGGGGGCTTTTTTGTAGTAGTACTGCTTGATTGTATTGTGTACCACTTGTATGTAATGTGGAAAGGAACTTCCATCTCCTAAGAATTAACTTCTCCTTTTGACTAAGCTTTTCTACATTTAATTTAAAAAGTGAATCTTATCGATCATATGAGTGGGGTTCTGGCTGTTCTGTAGTCTGATTTGTTGTTGTAATAGTAATTTTGAAATACCATGATCTGATTTATCCAAATAGAAGATACCCACCGAAAACAGAATTATAGGGAGTTTGCAGGAGAGGACTAACAGCTAGGTAAACTGTGGCTTATTTTTCTTGGCGACGAATAAATAGCTTGTCCATTTTATACAAAATTTAAAGTTGATTTTTTATAAAATAAGTTTTATTTTCAGCCTTAACAGTGGTTCTGATTTTGATCCTTTTGTTCCCTGAGCCCAAGGGTTTAGGTTAAAATGGGCACATAAAAATTTAGCACATTATTTATAAAATTTGTGAAGAGCAAAGATGGTGACTGTATAGTTTTTGCAAATTCGTTCCTACTATTGATGAAATGTGGGTTTTTTTAAGTGTTTGTCCAAAGTTCATATTTCTTTTGTAGGAGTACCTTCAAGCTTTTAGTTGTAATTAATTTTAAGTCTTGTTTCCTGAATTCATATAATCATGCAACTTTCCTCATCATGGTTACCCTTTATGAACCGACCTTCCTGTTTATCTGTCAGATGTCTTTTGTACATATCTAGATTATACGTACTTACGGTGTACTTTAAAAAGAAGTCTTGGGTCAGATCTTCTTGTGAGTGGAAATCATACATGGCTTGTTGGGATGAGCCCTGGGTATTATATGTAAGTGATGAATCACTAAATTTTACTTCTGAAATCATTATTACACTATATGTTATAATAACTTGGATGTAAATTTTTAAAAAATCATACATGGCTGTCAAAGAGCTTGTATTTTTTACCTCAGTTGTTTTTGGCTAATATTTTCTTTAATACAGTGGATTAGAGTAGAGATCAATGAGGCGAGCAGAGTGAACTGGGCTCTTGTGTTTTGGCCAAGAAATTCTCAAGTCATCGTGGTGTAATGGAATGAGTATGGGCTTTGGAGCCAGCATCTACTATTGTTAGCCGAATGAATGACTTCATTCAAATTTCTTAATTTCACCAAGTTAATTTCCATATCTTTAAAATAGGAAAAGAACCCTATTTTCTTGCTTTGTTGTGTGGATTAAATAAATATTTAGTGCATTAAAATGCTCAGTGAATGGTAGATCTTTTCTTTTTCTTCATAGCGTCACAATTTGGATAACAGTTACCAAGAAATATTTTAATTTTTTTTACATTTATTTATTATTGAGAGACAGAGAGAGACTAAGCACAGATGGGAGAGGGGCAGAGAGAGAGGGAAATACAGAATCCGAAGCAGACTCCAAGCTCTGAGCAAGCTGTCAGCACAGGGCCCGACACGGGGCTAGAACTCACGACCTATGAGATCATGACCTGAGCTGAAGTCGGACGCCCAACCAACTGAGCCACTCAGGTGCCCCACCAAGAAATATTTTAAAATTTACCATTTTCAGCTCACACAGTAAACAGCTTGGTTTTTGATGATTATGATTCAGCTGAAAAGATCAAAGGTGTTTGCTGCCACATAGTTCTTAATTTTGCAGGATCTTGAAGAAAAATACCTGTTGGTGTGAGAGCATCTCTGGTACCTATGGACTACTGGTCAGTTTAGTATACAGAGGAGATAAAGTGGTAAACATACTATATGTAGTGCTTTAGCCTGTGTAACGCTGGAGAATTAAACTCAACATTAATGGTTAATCACTACCAACTGCTTAGTTGTATCTAAGCCTTTCATATGATCTCAAAGACGGGTGAAAATTGACCAGTGTTAAAATGCAGTTAAATGTATTCAGTGGACTTAAATGAGCATGATCTCTGAATGATGGTTGAAAAATACAGTCTTCCTGCCACGCTTAAATGTGGAACCTGGTGAGCTTCAGTGTGAAGTTCATAGTTTGTCTCTTGTGGAAATGTATTGAATAAATGGAAAATGAATTATTTTCTTGGCCCCGTTTATCACAGACATGATGATTTCCCTTATCTCCTAAAATAACAGCGGTACCTAGATCTGGAGACCTCTGATGGGCTTCTGTTAAGTACAGCTTACTGTGACTGAGGTATTACAACATCATGTATTTGAAGCTTAGCTTGGCGAAGATGTAGGGTTTTCCTTCGTAGTTTGTAAATTATTGAATGCATTTTGCCAGTGGCCAACACTGCCTGTTTCAGATTTAGTTCAGTATTTGTTTTCTGAAAACTGAAATTAACGTTAGATTGCTCAGGAAAATTTCTTACAAACTGAAATCTTTGGATAGGTCATAGATTATTTTTCTCTGTATTTCCTAGATTCTAGAAGCTCTAATATTTGGAAAAAATAAGAGTTCTGTGAGAGATTCTGATGGAGTCAGTATGATTATGATTTGAGTTTCAGAGGCCCAAATCAGGCAGGTGTTTTGTCTGGTTTATTGATAGGGGAGAGCAACTGAAAAATAAGGACACCCCCGCCTTGTTACTCCTTGTTCCTGTTTATAAAGAACTTACTTCCTTTAAATAAAGATCCTAGCGTAAGGGTCCTCTAGCTAGTATGTGTCCAAAACAATTACTATTGTTGCCCTCCTTTTTGGTTTGCGTAGATTTCTCCCCCACCACTTTCTGACCCCTTATGAGTACATTTGAGAGATGAAAATTCCTTATAAAGTGATTGGAGACAGTCACTCTAAAACAGAAAAAAGGAAAATTAATCAGAAGAAAGTTTCAGACATGTCTAGAGTCTTGGTCAGTCCATAGAACAACATAGGTGGTGTGGTGAATGGTACATGGTGGCTGGAGGCTGAAGAGGAAGAGTGTTCTAGGCTGGGACCCAGGAAGGTGGAACGGCACTGCAGCCCTACGATGGCTAGGCCTAAACCATTCAACGTTTTTAAATTGTGAAAGTAACAAGGGCGTAACCCATTTTTGTGGAATGTACACGTACTGTCATGACTACTTTGCTCTGAAACCTTGCTGTGATTTGTGTTAGGTATGGATTCAGCTGCCCTGAGTGGTGTGAATCGATAGACTAAATCAGTGTCTACCTGTGGGACAGCTCCAGGAACAAATCTTTAATGAACACATCTGCTGTCTTACCAATGTCTGTTCTTCAGCACTAGCAATCAGGTTTATTTGTAATTTGGAGCATGTTTTGTTACTGACGCTGTGATTTCCTGTCCTGGATATTGGCTTTGGAAACTAAACAGTTAAAGCATCATGATTTGAGAGGAAACTAGCTCTCATGAATGAAGGCAAAGTTTGGCACTAGGCCAGAATAATGGGGGGGGATAGTTAGGGTGGGGAGACTAACTGACTTTTATACCACAAATGACATTAAAAAAAAATTAAGAGATAATTCCATGTCCTGAGGTTATAAACCGGCTTCAACTGGTTTTTCTCCCCCCCTTCTGCCCCCGCTAGGCATCATGGGTAAAAGTAAGCATCCCCGTTTCTTTTGTTTAATGTAACAGTACGCCATGTGATTGGCAGGGCAGTGCCCGCTTGGAGACCGGGTTTGTGCAGGTCTCTCAGGGGGGCTGGCACGTATGGGGTTGTCCCTGTGCTATAGAAAAAGCCTCTCTCACGATAGAAAAGCAAAAGGGAACCTTTCCCCACCTCATCCCCCAAAACTCCCCACAAAAACAAAAACCTAAACCCATCTTTTATTCCTTCTTTTCCTCCTTTTTCTGCCCTCCCCCCCCCCACCCCCTGCTTGTCTCCAGCTTTCCTGGCAGCTAGAGGGAGCGGGAAAATGTGTACCTGTAAGTACTTCCGACCGTCTTCCTCCCTCCCTCTTTTCTTTATCTAAAAGCAGAAACTCAGAATTGCTCTGAGTTCATCACAGCCTTTTCCTGACTGTGTGTAGAAGGGGATTTGCTGAGGTTTCTAATGGGATTGAAATAATAAATACTGTTGCTTTGTACAGTTTGTTGTGGAGTAATTGTTTTTCATACAGAGCTCCTTTCGGTTTGGATCCTCAGTCGTCCCCTTCAGTCTTTTGCCGTAATGGTCTCTGTCTTCTAGTTTTCTTTTAGCTGCAGCTATAAGAGAAATGTTATGTTAAGGTTTCCTGTTTCTTTCTTTTTTTAAAAATTTCTTTTGTCTGTAGCAGTGATGGTTCTAGCTCCCCCTTACCCTCACTTACCCCCCCTTTTCCATGTCAGCTCCAACCCTGCTCTGTGAATGGAGTCAGCCAGCTGACTGAGCTCTGGCATCACGCCAGCGGCTGCAAAGCAGTGAGAATGTGCGCGCGCTCGCGTGTGTAAGTGTGTACAGAACACAAAGGGAGAGGCCTGCAGCCTAGGAAATCACGGGCTATTATATAAGGAAGTCTGCGTCATCTCTGCTTACTTGGGCTGATGGACAAGGAAAAGGGGAAGGTTTAGAGCCAGAAAAATACCCGTTTGACACACACACACACACACACACACACACACACACACACACACACACACTTTTTTCCTTGCCTTCTTTAAAAAAAAATTAGGCTTTTTTGTTGTGGCAAAATGAGAGGGAGCTTCTCTGTCCAACTGATGGTGACTGTGTTCCTAGTAGAACCAGTAACTCTTCTGGGAGGTGAAGTGGTCTGTTCTTCCTGCCCCCATTTAGAGGTGTGCCTTCTTGGGGAAGAAGGGTCCCTAAAAGAGAGATGCTGCCTGGATTTAACAGCTGTAATTTGTTAAGATACCCTTACCCCCTACCCCACCCCCCAAAAAACCCCAACTGGTTGGTAATCATTCCACATTGCGAGGTCCCAGGCGTGGGTGGCCATGATGGTGCTCTTAGGAGAAGCAAAAAGCCAGATAATAGAGCAAATATCTGTTAACTGTTCCTTTCAGTACCCCCCCCCCCATTTCCTTTTTTATGTCTTGTTATTCTATTTAGTGTATTGTAAAAATGCAGTGTTCTTCCCTGCCATGTGCTACGGAGTTAGAGTTGTACAAAAGGAAAGTCAGATACCACATGGAAAGAAGAAAAAATTAGAGATCTAAGACTTTGCAAGTGTTGCAGTTTGAAGATTCACTTGGAATGATCGTATGTTTCATTGGTTATTAGGAGCTCAGCATTCATTTAGAAATTATATTTCAATTTAACACCAATTTGCCATGGTGTTTTTTTTCTCAATTTCTCTTTATGTGCTTCCTAGGTGTGATACATATATGAAGCAGCTCTTGTGTTAGGTGGAAATGTGAAATAAAGTGTATTAATGAGTAAGAGGGACATACTGTTACAGTTGTTTTCTGGGAGTATATTTTTGTTTCTTGTCTGACCACTCAGAATAAGGGTGCTGATGTGCAATAACCAAGTAAGGAGTTTGGAATGGGAGGAGCTTTTGAACTACTTTGTCCTCTTAGGTTTGTCAGGTTGCAGTCTAGAGGAAGCTCCTTAATTCAGTCTTTTTGTTATAGCCTATGAATTCGTACTCTTGACACATTTTTACATCTAACAGTCTTTGAGTATATGTATATTTTCCCCTTTGATAGATGAATTTTGGTGCAAGTGGTAAGAGGTGCATACGAGCTTTTACTTTTTTATATCTTTTTTTTAATGTTTATTTTTTGAGGGAGAGAACATGAGCAGGGGTGTGGCAGAGAGAAAGAGAGGCAGAGACAGAGGACCCAGAGCAGTCTCTACTCAAAGCAGAGAGCCTGATGCGGGGCTCAGACTCTCCCAACGGTGAGTTCATTGACCTGAGCTGAAGGCAGACGCTTAACCTACTGAGCCACCCAGGTGCCCTGAGGTTATCATTTCTTTAAGTGTGGCCGGATGGGATTTACCAGAGTGGCTGGCCTGTGCTTATTTCCTAGGCTGCCCCCAGTTATTTTCCTACCCCAAGTAGCTGGAGCCACTCTTCTTTTTTTTTTTTTTTTTTTATAAATGAGTTAAAGGAGATTTTTCCCCCCAGTCATTTGAATACTAGGAGACAAAGCAGTATCAGTCCAACCTAGCTCAAAGACTAAAGATTCAGAGCTGTGAGATTCCCTGGTTCTTAGAAGTAATAACTAACCTTTTTTAATTGATGCTGTTCTTTAATACTATTTCATAATGTTTTCCGTGGGAAGTAGCCATTTTACATGTATGTATGTGTAGCACTATGTTTACCTCTTACATTGGTTTATATTAAATACAGAGAGAAGTGAAGATGTAAAGTTTATTTCACCCCTTACCATCATCTCTAATTTAAGATTCTGTCTATATTCTGATGGTTGCTTATTGGACCAATAGGTTTTAAAAAAGATCTTTTGCAGCCTTTTAAAAGCCTAACTTTTCTCCTGGTGCCTGGAAGCAGATTAATAGGGATAATCTTATGATTAGGTAGTTATAATCAGTGAGGCATAAGTTAGCACATTCTATTAATGGGCAGACTTTTTATTTCTTATAGGTCGTAGTTATTGTTTAGAACTGGCTGAAGAGTCGTTTTGAAGGATGCATGGACTCTGTCCTTTGGCCAAATCTGTCTATCACTTGTTTTGAATGATGTCTGGCAGAATTTTCTTTATATGTCACAACTTTTGTGCTGGCTTATTATAATATGTATTAGCATAATTATTATTTTACTCTGACTTATTATGAGGATGGTGAGGGAGGATTGCTTACCCCCTATTCATTAGGTTTTTAGGCAGCACACCCTAACTTGTCATATTTGAGCATAAGGCCTTTATGATGCTTGGTGTACATTAACTGAACACAATGTCACCTAACGCCGAATCACCTAGGTCCTTGTATTCAGTGAAGCTAATGTGGTAGTTAATGTGGTAACTCAGTTAATGTGGTACAGAAGAAATACTGTAAGAGCAAGTAAACAGCAATAGTCTTTGCAGAATAACTGTCTTGCCAGTTTGGATCAAAAAGCAAGAATGGCAGTATGGATAGATACCACATAATATGATGATCAAGAATATGGACCTTGATGGGGCACTTGGGTGGCTTAGTCAGTCGAGCGTCCGACTTCAGCTCAGGTCATGGTCTTGCCTTTCATGGTTTTGAGCCCCGCATCAGGCTCTGTGCTAAGAAACAGCTCAGAGCCTGGAGCCTGCTTCAGATTCTGTGTCTCCCTCTCTCTCTCTCCCTCCCTCCCCTGATCATGTTCTGTCTCTCTCGGTCTCTCAAAAATAAATAAATGTTAAAAAAAAAGAATATGGACCTTGAAGTAAGAAAGACCTTTGTGTTTGAATTAGGCTTAACTGTTTACAGACCGTGAGACCTTGGAAAGTGATATAGTTTATCTGTTTTCTTTAAAAGGATAATTATTAAAATTATTAAAACTCTCCTATAAAGGGCTTAAATGAGATAAGGTATTATAAAGCACTTTAGCACTAGGCATTTAAGAGCTTAGCCAATAATAAGAGCTCCTTGAATGTTAGCAACTATTACTAATACTCCATCTCTTGGGTTTACTGCTCTTTTCAGTGCTCTTATTAGTTTCCTCTGGCCAGTCTGTGGCTTCCTCCATTTTTTATTTTTGTCATATATTTTGATTAAGAGTGGATTTATTGACCTACATATTGGAAGAGTTTAGATCAGAATCAGCAAACTACTGATTATTTTTGTAAATAAAGTTTTATTGGAACGCAGCCACACCCATTTCCTTACACAGTGGAATTGAATAGGTGGCCCACAGAGTCTAAAATATTAACTATCTCGGGCGCCTGGGTAACGCAGTCCATTAAGCGTCTGACTTTGGCTCAGGTCATGATCTTTCAGTTCATGAGTTCAAGCCCCACATCGGGCTCTCTGCTGACAGCTCAGAGCCTGGAGCCTGCTTTGGATTCTATGACTCCCTTTCTCTCTGCCCCTCTCCTGCTCTCTCTCTTTTTCTCTCTCTCTCTCTCTCAAAAATAAATAAACATTAAAAAAAATTTTTAAACAGGTGCCTGAGTGGCTCAGTCGGTTAAGTGTCCAACTTTGGTTCAGGTCATGATCTTGTGGTTTGTGAATTCGAGCCCCACATTGAGCTCTGTGCTGACAGCCTGGTGCCTGCTTCAAATTCTGTGTCTCCCTCTCTCTCTCTCCACTCCTCCCCCACTCATAGTCGCGCGCGCACTTTCACGCTCTCTTTAAAAAATAAACGGGTGCCTGGGTGGCTCAGAGGCTGGAGCCTGCCTCAGATTCTGTATCTCCCTCTCTGTCTGGCCCTCCCCTGCTCATGCTCGCTCTCTCCCTCTCTCTCAGAAATAAAAAGAAAATTTTTTTTAAAAAAATCAAAGATAAACATATAAAGAAAAACGTTAAAATAAATAAATAAAATATTTGCTACTTGGCCCTTGACAGAAAAAGCTTGCAGACCCCTGGTCTAGGTCTAGATTACTTTTCCAAGAAAACTGAGCCAGGAAGGAAGTTCTAGAAATCAAAAGGGAGGTAATTAAAATCGACTAAATTTAAATGGACTAGAAGGAATGGGATTTTGTAGCCTGGGGAATAGTAGAAAGAAGATACAGTGACATAGCTGATATGAATTAAGGTGAAGGAAAGCACCATTTGGAGTTGGTTAGGTGATAATAGTACTTATGTAGCCTATTGGGACATTTCATATGGTGGGTATTAAAGGGAAGTACAGATAAGAAAGATTTGCCACCAGGTAGCTTGCATTAAACCTGGAAAATAGGGGTGCCTGGCTGGCTAAGTTGATGGATCATGCGACTGTTGATCTCGGGGTTGTGAGTTTGAGCTCCACGTTGGGCATAGAGATTGCATTTTTAAAAATCTGGAAAATATATGAATTGGTGGGTTTCTTTATTAAACAGTATATTAGTTGTCAAAGTGTGGTCTGTGGACTCCTTGGGATTTGAATCCTGAGAGTGTTTCAGAGTCTTGCGATCAAAACTAGTCTATAATAACACAAAGGCTTGTTATTGTTGTTGTTGTTGCCTTTTTTATTGTGTTGACATTTGCACTGATGATCCAGAAGTAATGGTCATTAAAACTGCTGATGCCTGGGGCGCCTGGGTGGCTTAGTCTGTTAAGCGTCCGACTTTCGCTTAGGTCATGATCTCGCGGTTCGTGGGTTCGAGCCCCGCGTTGGGCTCTGTGCTGACGGCCAGCTCAGAGCCTGGAGCCTGTTTCAGATTCTGTGTCTCCCTCTCTCTCTGACCCTCCCCTGCTCACGCTGTCTCTCTCTCTCTCCTAGAAATAAATTAAAACAAAACAAAACAAAAAAAAAAAACAACAACTGCTAATGCCTTTGCATGAATCAGAGCAGTGGCACTAAACTGTACTAATATTCATTGTATTCTTCTCTGCTGTACAGTTTAAACTTGCAGTTAAAAAAAACAGATGTAATTTCACTTCAAGAATATTTTGATGGAGTGAAAATGAATTTTACTTTTTCTTGACCCTTCAGAACATGGCGTTTGAATATTTTGTGTGATTAAGTGGGAAGTACTCATGAAGCACTTTTGCTGGGTAGTGAAGTACAGCAGTGTCTCAGGGAAAAGTACAGTTGGTTGCAGGCTAACTCGCTGCTTTCTTCGTAGAACCGTTCCTACTTGATGAAGGAATCATCAACGCACTGTGTCAACTTGGGTACTTGACATTCTTGAAAACTTCCAAGGAAAACAACTGATTGTATTTGTGCCCAGTGAAAAAATTAAAATAAAAATTAAACCATGAGTTTGAAAGCTTTTCAGAACTTATTTTATGATGAGATTAGTGGGGACATTACCCAGTGTGATTCGTTTTTATATTGTATAATGAAATATGTCCGCACTTGAAATGTACTTGACTTAGCGGACCAGAATTTTCCAAATAACAAGTGCATGATGTAAAAAAATCATGTGTGGGTAAAAGATTCATTCAAAGTGTAAGATAAGGGCGCCTGGGTGGCTCAGTCGGTTAAGCGTCCAGCTTTGGTTCAGGTCATGATCTCACTGTTCATGAGTTCAAGTCCCTCATCGGGCTCCGTGCTGACAGCTCAGAGCCTGGAGCCTGATTCAGATTCTTTGTCTCCCTCTCTCTGCTCCTCCCTCACTCATGCTCTGTTGCTGTCCCTCAAAAATAAACAAACATTAAAAAAATTTTTTTAAAGTATAAGATAAGATGGGGCGCCTGGGTGGCGTAGTCGGTTAAGCGTCCGACTTTCGCTTAGGTCATGATCTCGCGGTTCGTGGGTTCGAGCCCCGCGTCGGGCTCTGTGCTGACGGCCAGCTCAGAGCCTGGAGCCTATTTCAGAGTCTGTATCTCCCTCTCTCTCTGACCCTCCCCTGCTCACGCTGTCTCTCTCTCTCTCTCTCCTAGAAATAAATAAAAATATTAAAAAAAAATAAAGTATAAGATAAGATAGACCAATGGATTTTAATGTTACAGTATGAAAAACTCATTGACAAGGTTTCAGATTTCACATTGCAACTAACCCTAGGAAACTACTGTGATTTGTTTTGTTAATTGAGGTAAAAGTCACATAACATAGAATTAACCATTTTAACCTGTACAATTCAGTGGCATTTAATATAGTTGGCAGTGTTGTGCAACTACCACCTAAATCAAATCCCAAAACAGTTTCATCAACCCAAAGGGAAACCTGTACCCACTGAGCCATCACTACCCATTTCCTTCCTTCAGCATCTGGCAACCACTAATGTGTTTCCTGTCTTCATGAAGTATCTCTTCTGGATATTTTATACACATGGAGTCATAGGACATGTGACCTTTCGTGTCTGGCTCCTTTCATGTAGCGTGTTCTTGAGGTTCATTCATGCTATGGTGTATATCAGTACTTTATTCTTTTTTCATCCCTGAGTAATGTTCCACTTTAGAAACAGACCATGTTTTGCTTGTCTGTGCATCAGTTGATGGACATTTGGTTTTTCCCCCACCTTTTTAGCTAATGTAAATATTACTGCTATACACATTTTTGTACAAGTTTTTTAAATTTTTTTTAATGTTTTATTTCTGAGAGAGAGAGAGACAGACAGTGTGAGCAGGGGAGGGTCAGAGAGAGAGGAAGATACGGAATCTGAAGCAGCTCCAGGCTCTGAGCCGTCAGCACAGAGCCTGACACGGGGCTTGAACCCATGAACCGCGAGATCATGACCTGAGCCGAAGTCGGACACCCAACCGACTGAACCACCCAGGCGCCCCACAAGGTTTTTTTTTTTTTTAATTTTTAAATATTTTTTAATTTATTTCAGAGAGAGAGAGCGAGAGAGCCTGTGAGCAGGGGAGGGTCAGAGAGAGAGGGAGACACAGAATCTTGAAGCAGCTCCAGGCTCCGAGCTGTCAGCACAGAGCCCGACGCGGGGCTCGAACTCACGAACCGTGAGATCATGACCTGAGCCAAACTCGGACCCTTAACCGACTGAGCCACCCAGGCGCCCCTGTACAAGTTTTTGATTGAGTCCCTGTTTTTAGTTCTTTTGGGTGTTTACTCGGTAGTTACTGAGTCCTGTGATAATTCTGTTTTGAAGAACCACCAAGCCGCTTTCCGAAGCAACTGCACCGTTTTATGTTCCCGCCAGCAGCGTACTGCTCTGGAACTCCCGTTTCTCCACATCCTCACCAACACTTACTATTTCCTGCCTTTTTTATTACAGCCATCATAATGGCTGTGAGTTGATGCCTTATTGTGGTTTTAATTTGCATTTCTCTAATGACTCATGATGTTGAGTATCTTTGCATATGCTTAGTAGCCATTAATGTATCTTCTTGTTCAAGTCCTTTGTCTATATGTGTTGAGCTTTGAGTAATATCAAAGACGAAGAAATCCACAGTTCTGATCATTTGAGAAGATTGTTAGAATACCATTCCTTGGTATCAGTATGAACTCCTAAGTTTTAACTTGTACACTTATTTATGCACACATGCGCACACACAGATAGAGACAGAAATAGGTATGTGTGTGCGGATTTCCTTTTCCTGAGAGGACTTGGAAGCAGTGACCCCACCATAACAGTGAGCACACTTGACACCAGGTCTTGGTTTCTAGATGCTGTTCTCTGGTGGAAGAAACTTGAGTTCCTTGGAGAAATGACTTAGGGCAGAGAAAAAAATCCTTTGGACCTGAAACATCATGTGAGTACCAGAAAAGAATGAAATGCTAAAACAAACAAAACAAACAAACGGTAAACTAACTTGAAGGAGCTTTTAACAGCTGGATCTGGAACAATTTGAAGAACAAAATAAGGGGCGCCTGGGTGGCTTAGTTGGTTAAGCGTCCAACTTCGGCTCAGGTCATGATCTCACGGTGCGTGTGTTTGAGCCCCGCGTCGGGCTCTGTGCTGAGGGTTAGCTCAGAGCCTGGAGCCTGTTTCAGATTCTGTGTCTCCCTCTCTCTCTCTGACCCTCCCCTGCTCACGCTGTCTCTCTCAGAAATAAATAAAACATTAAAAAAATTTTGAAGAACAAAATAAGTAATGATAGTAATGATTATATAACCCGTGGGATAAAATAAGTATCCCTAAGTCCATAGTGCTATAAGTAAATATTTGAATAAATAAATAAGAGACAGCCATGTATTACAGTAAAATTCAAATTAATAAATGTAGAAGGAATGATGGAAACATTAGTTAAGTACTAATAATTGTTACGGGCAAGCATTGTCTGTGAATGCTAAAATTGGTGGGTGGAAGTTTGATGCAAAATGAGATTTTGTATAGCCTCAGAGTATCTCTTCATAGTAACTTTCAGTGGAGAAACCTGTCAGACACCACCTCCCTCAAGTGATTACAGTTAACATCATCATAAGGCAGCATGTTAACATCATGTACTTCCTGATAGGATACATTGAGAAGGGTACAGTATTGCCTTTGTGATATTTTTGTCAGAAATACATAACTTCAGTCTTACGAGAAAACATCACATTAACCCAGATTTGGGAGCATTTTACAAAAGAACTGGCCACAAAAGTGTGAAGGTGAAGAAAGAGTAAGAAACTATCACAGTTTGGAGAACAGCAAGTTCAGTGTGGGGCTGCAGAATGAATGTGGAAGCAGCTATGGGAGCCCAGCTGTCTGGGGTTAATTAAGCCAGACATTAATGGGATTTGCCAAAATGTAAAACAATGACGCTCTTCTCACTATATTGTTCACTTTTTTGAGAAAATAGTTTTTTCTTATAAAGGATATGTCACTCATATTAACTTGGAATGGGGGCTTTTTTTTTTAATTGAACTAACATTTTAAAAATTCTGTTTTAATTTCTAATATAATGACTGTTGTTAGCTCTTAGCCCACAAACAAAATCTCTTTGGAGCCATTGATTTCTAAAAGTGTACTCTTAAAGGGATCCTGAGACCAAAAAGTTTTGTGAGCCAGGAGAGTGCCTAACAGCTACAGCAAAGATCCCCAAATACAGTGGCTCAAACAAGATAGAAAGTATCTCTCATGTAATTGCCTGACGGTGGTGGTTCTTGTTGCCTGTTGCTTCCTGTGGTAGTTCAGGAACTCAAGTGTCTTGGACATGAACTTGTCTGCTGACCCCCAGGACAGTGGTTCGCATGTGTTAGTGGATATGCAGAGTCACCGGGAGGGCTTGTTAAAATACAGCTCCTGGTCCCCTTCCCCAGCATTTCTTTATTTTTCTTTCCTTTTTTTCTTTGATTTTTAATTTATTTTTTAATTTATGTCCAAGTTAGTTAGCATATAGTGCAACAGTGATTTCAGGAGTAGATTCCTTAATGCCTCTTACCCATTTAGCCAGTCCCCCCACCACCACCACTCCAGCAACACTCTGTTTGTTCTCCGTATTTTGAGAGTGTCTTGTTCTCCATATCACACACACCACATCTTCTTTATCCATTCATCAGTTGACATTTGGGCTCTTTCCATACGTTGGCTATTGTTGATAGCGCTGCTATAAACGTTGGGGTGCATGTGCCCCTTCTTTTTTTTTATATATATATTTTTATTTATTTCTAGGAGAGAGAGAGAGAGAGAGACAGCGTGAGCAAGGGAGGGTCAGAAAGAGAGGAAGACACAGACTCTGAAACAGGCTCCAGGCTCCGAGCTGGCAGTCAGCACAGAGCCCGACGCGGGGCTCGAACCCACAAACCGCGAGATCATGACCTAAGCGAAAGTCGGACGCTTAACCGACTAAGTCACCCAGGTGCCCCTGCATGTGCCCCTTCTAAACAGCATACCTGTATCCCTTGGGTAAATACCTAGTAGCGCAATTGCTGGGTCATAGGGTAGATATATTTTTAACTTTGTGAGGAACCTCCATACTGTTTTCCAGAGTGGCTGCACCAGCTTGCATTCCCACCAGCAGTGCAAAAGAGATCCTTTCTCCGTGTCCTCGCCAACACCTGTTGTTGGCTGAGTTGTTAATGTTAGCCTTTCTGACAGGTGTGAGGTGGTATCTCACTGTGGTTTTGATCTGTATTTCCCTGATGATGAGTGATGTTGAGCATTTTTTCATGTGCCGATTGGCCATCTGGATGTCTTCTTTGGACAAGTATCTATTCATGTCTTTTGCCCATTTCTTTACTGGATTATTTTTTGGCTGTTGAGTTTGATAAGTTCTTCATAGATTTTGGATACTATCTGATAGGTCGTTTGCAAATATCTTCTCCCATTCTGTCTGGTTGCCTTTTAGTTTTGCTGATAGTTTCCTTTGCTTTACAGAAGGTTTTAGTTTGATGAGGTCCCAATAGTTCATTTTTGCTTTTGTTTCCCTTGTCTCCGGAGATGTGTTCAGTTAGAAGTTGCTGCAGCCAAGGTCAAAGTGGTTTTGCCTGCTTTCTCCTTGAGAATTTTTATGGCTTCCTGTCTTACATTTAGTTTTCTCGTCCATTTTGAGTTTATTTTTGTGTGTGGTGTAAGAGAGTGGTCCAAGTTCATTTTTCTGCATGTTGCTGTCCAGTTTTCCCACCACCTTTTGCTGAAGAGACTCTCTTTATTCCATTGGGTAGTCTTTCCTCCTTTGTCAAAGATTATTTGGCCATTTCTGGGTTCTCTATTCTGTTCCACCAATCTAAGTATCAGTTTTTGTGCCATCTTTTTTCTTTTTAATTTTTTTTTTTTTAATTTTGGGGAGAGAGAGAGAGTGCAAGTGGGAAGGGGCAGGGAAAGAGAGATTTCTAAGCAGGTTCTGCCCTGACAGTGCAGAGCCTGATGCAGGGCTTCATTCCCCAAACCATGAGATCATGGTCTGAGCCAAAATCAAGATCATGGTCTGTATGCTTAATATGCTTAACCAACTGAGCCACCCAGGCATCCCTACTGGGTGATTTTTTTAAGTGCTAGGAACTTACCTGACAACTGGTGATGTAGCAGTGAACAAAGTAGACTAGCCTTTCACTCCATAGACTTTAAGATTTAGGGGCGCCTGGGTGGCTCAGTTGGTTAAGCTTCTGACTTTGGCTCAGGTCATGATCTCACAGTTCATGGGTTCGAGCCCTGTGTCAGGCTCTGTGCTGCCAGCTCAGAGCCTGGAGCCTGTTTCAGATTCTATGTCTCCCTCTCTCTCTGACCCTTCCCTAAAATTTTGTTTTTAAAAATTCAGTGTGGGGAGAAAACCCACAATAAGCAAATGCACATATACTATGTGGGAAAAAACCATAGTGGAGGTGTGCCTGGTCGGCTCAGTCAAATGAGCGTGTGATTCTTGATATCAGGGTTGTGAGTTTGAGCTCCATGTTGTGTGTAGAGCTTACTTAAAAATAAAATCTTTAAAAAAAAGTGGAGTTTAGGTGCCTTCGTTTGTAGTTTTAAGTAGTCAGATCCATGCTATTCTACCTAAGAAGAGCTTAAGACAGTTTCTAATTCAGTGTCATATATGTATGTAATTTTTGCCACTTTAATTTGGAGAAGTGAGGGGCGCCTGGGTGGCTCAGTCAGTTAAGCATCTGACTTCAGCTCAGGTCATGATCTCACGGTTCATGGGTTAAAGCCCCACGTCAGGCTCTGTGCTGACAGCTAGCTCAGAGCCTGGAGCCTGTTTCGGATTCTGTGCCTCCTCCTCTCTCTGACCCTCCCCTGCTCACCCTGTCTCTCTCAGAAATAAATTAAAAAAAAAAAAATTAAAAAAATTTAATTTGGGGAAGTGAGTCTTGGCTCAGCAGGAAGTTGGTAAACGTGAATTGTACTTTTCTTTGGACCCCAGCTTCTTTCTTTACAAGCTGGATGCTTTTGCAACAGCTTTAGGGATATTTGCAGTAGTCTGCCAGCATCTTTATAGTTGTGTCTGATTGTTTTCTCTGGCCAGATTTATTTCCAACTTGCCAGATATATTGTTAGTAGAATAAGCACGTTAGGGCTGGATATGTTGTGTTTCTATCCTGTAGGGAGAGTAGGGTGGTCTCTTTTGATGCTGTGTTACTTAAATCTCCTTTTAATGGGAAATTGTTAATAGAACTCAGATATCCACAGCGATGCATACTCTTTTCAAGCCCTTGTTCACACCTTTACTATTCCACCAGTTCCTGGATCCTAGAGATTGCAACCACTAGAACTGTGTGGAAGCAGTCTCTAAAATGACCCAGTGAGGGGTGCCCAGGTAGCTCAGTTGGTTGAACATCTGACTCTTGATTTCAGTACAGGTAATGATCATGGGATCAAGCCCCGTGTCAGGCTCCGCACTGAGATTGTCTCTCTCTCCCTCTCTTCCTCTCTTTCCCTCCCATGCATGTACTCTCACTCTCTGAATAAAGAAATTAAGATATAAAATACTCCAATGGAATGGTACATTTGGAGATAATTTCATCTTTGTAGCATCTAAGGTGAAACCTGTTGTATAACCATTTTCTTTATCCCTTAGGGGCTCTTAGGCCCATCTGAGGAATTTGTTTTGCAGTTTGGTTTATATGTATGTAAATTCCTTTTGGGAGTTGAAATAGAGAGGTTACATTCTGGAAAAGTGCAGAGTTAATTGCTGGGAATGATTGGCTGTAAGAGGCATTAGGAAGCTTGGAAGGAGCTCAGCTGTCTGGTTTGCATTTGGGTAGGCTCACTGCAGAGACGGGCCACTGCTCCTGCTCGGCAGGACCTGGAAGTGCAGTTTGCTCCCAGTTTGGTGGGAGATAAGTGGCTGTTCATTTTGCTGTATAGTTGCAGGTAGAGGGCACCCCCCACCCACCCCCATCTCTGAGACACTGGTGAGATAGGATTTACAGGAATGGTTATGTCTGTCGCTTTGAAGTAGGTGAATTGTCATTGAGAAGCTTTAGTAGGTCTACTCTTTGTGGAATAAGTAGATAGCTAAGCTACTGCTTACAGTATTCTCCCTTCTCTGTTACGACTAATTTAGTATATAGAGCTGTAAATAGAACTGCAAACATTCTTGGAGGATATTCTGGAGAAATTTTTGTGAGGTTAGACTCTTGTGAGATTTTCCAGTGGCATGTGGGTCACTGCTGTGACCACCCCCCAGCTCCTGTTCCCTCAAAATTAGAAATGTGGTTACTCTCACAGACCGTGAATTCAGACGCCTCTGGCTTTTATTCGTCTGTTTATGAGTGTGTGGGTGTGGTAAATACAGGCTTTGTGTGTGGCAGTGCCGCTGTTTTCATATATCATACCTGTGGAAGATAATAATTGAATAAAAGTCTTTACTGACAGAACAGAGCGTTACTGGTGACCACCATCAGTGAAATAAAGCTGGCACCACTTGCTGTCGCTGGTGTGGTAGAAGGTGCGTGTCCTGGGCACTAGAATTAGATCTGGGTTTTAGCTGTGACTTTCCTATAGTGTGTGACCTTCAGCAGGTTTATTTAGTCTTTCTGAGTCTCAGTTATCTCATTCATATGATGGGTGGGGAAAATACGGACTACATAGGAATGTGCTGAAAATTAAGTGAAATACTGTTTCTGTGGTTCTCAGTCTACAGTTTTGGTATTTTGCCACCATCCAACTGTTCTCCTGTTTTGCCTTCCTCTTTGTCCCCAAAAACACCTTGCTGCTTTTCTTCCCACCGAAGTGTATTTTCCCCCAACTGTTTTCAGAGTTTTGTGTGATGAATGTATCACCTGAAAAATGGTTTATCTGAGAAGAGGCTCTCCTGAACAAGTGTGTACAAAATGTATCTAGGAGATTTTTTTCTCGGCAGGGTAAAAAATCTCTACTATTCAGAACTCTTCTTCCACCCGTTGTTATTAGTGCCCTGGGATGAAACATGAAAAATATATTTTTTTGGTTCTCCCTTTAAGGGTTATCTTAATAATATTCCTACAGAGGGGCGCCTGTGTGGCTCAGTCAGTTAAGCGTCCAACTTTGGCTCAGGTCATGATCGCATAGTCTGTGAGTTCGAGCCCCATGTCAGGCTCTGTGCTAACAGCTAGCTCAGAGCCTGGAGCCTGCTTCAGATTATGTGTCTCCCTCTCGCCCTCCCCCACTCACTGTCTCTGTCTCTCCAGATAAAGACATTTAAAAAAAAAAATCTAGGGGCGCCTGGGTGGCATAGTCGGCTGAGCGTCCGACTTTCGCGTAGGTCATGATCTCGCGGTTCGTGGGTTCGAGCCCCGCATCGGGCTCTGTGCTGACTGCCAGCTCAGAGCCTGGAGCCTATTTCGGAGTCTATATCTCCCTCCCTCTCTGACCCTCCCCTGCTCACGCTGTCTCTCTCTCTCCTAGAAATAAATAAAACATTAAAAAAAAAAAATTTAAGAAAAAAAAATCTAAAAAAAAATATTCCTACAGAAAGCCTACATTTATTCTATTTTGCACAAAGAAAAACAGATTTTATAGATAAGTTCTGGATTAGATGATTGGAAAAATGTGGCTTGCTTCTCCTATTCCTTTATTTAATTACATACATACTAGGCTGCTTACTTGCCTATCTCTTTTGTGAAAGTTTAGGGCAGTTGTTCTTAAACTATAGAGTGCCTAATAATCACCAAGAAAAACATAAAATGCGGATCCTTTGCCTAAGAAATTCCAGTTTATTACTTTGAAATGGGCTTGTGAAGAGGCATTTTGGTTTTGGTTTTTGGGGTTTTTTTTTTTAATTTTTAAAAAAATGTTTTATTTATTTCTGACAGACACAGCATGAGCAGGGGAAGATCAGAGAGAGAGGGCGACACAGAATCTGAAACAAGCTCCAGGCTCTGAGCTGTCAGCACAGAGCCCTACACAGAACTCAAACTCACGAACTATGAGATCTTGACCTGAGCCAAAGTCGGACGCTCAACTGACCGAACCACCCAGGCGCCCCTGTTTTTTATTTTTTACTCTATCTTTTTAAGTTTTTAGTTTTTATTTTTTTAACGTTTATTTATTTTTGAGAGACAGACGGAGCGTGAGCAGGGTAGGGCCGAGAGAGAAAGACACAGAATCCGAAGCAGGCTCCAGGCTCTGAGCTGTCAGCCGAGAGCCCAACGCGGGGCTCGAACTCACGAACCATGAGATCATGACCTGAGCCAAAGTTGGCCGTTTAACCAACTGAGCCACCCAGGCGCCCCAGTTTCTATTTATTTTGAGAGAGCAAGAGCGTGCACAAGCCTGTGAGAGCCAGAGAGAGAGGGAGAGAATCCCAAGCAGGCCCCTCGCCATCAGCTCAGAGCCCAGTGCAGGGCTCAGTCTTATGAACTGTGAGATCATGACCTGAGCCAAAATCAAGAGTGAGATACCTAACCAGCTGAGCTACCCTGGTGCCTTGCAATGATGCATTTTAAACAGATACCTGTAGTAATTCTGATACAGGTAGTCTAAAACAACACTGAGAAACACTAAAAGAAAAATGACAAAACTAAATGTTTTGGGTGCCATCCATGAGTGACACCTTGGTTTACGTTGTCTTCTGCAGAGTTATTTCTCCAAACGTTCTCTAGGAAAGGACCAGTGTTTTATTTTGTTTTATAATACAGCAAGGGCCACTACCATGAAGTGAAGTACTAGAAAAGGAAGATTGAAAAAGATACACAGAAAAAAAAAAAAAAAGCCCAGTATTTTTTATTGTTAGATTCAACAGGCAAAAAAATTACTGTCAGATTAAAGCAGAAGTTTCTACATGCTGCTCTCAGCATGTGCATATCTTGCAGAGTGATACCTAGCAGCGTACTGGCCAGCCATCAGCCCATGGGCTACACCCCGAAAGTGTTCTTCAGAAACGAAAATGATTTTGTGTAGAAACTGGCAAGCTGGGAACAGCTCGTCTCTTCTGCAGTTCCCAGGAAGCCTGACTTTTTCTTCTATAAAATTGAGACAGTTTTACTACTTTGCCTATCCTATAGGAATGTTAGGAGGGTCATATAAAATGCAAGGTGTAAAAGTACATTCCAGACTTTAAAAACTAATGTAAGTTGGGGCGCCTGGGTGGCTTAGTCGGTTGAGCGTCCGACTTTCGCTTAGGTCGTGATCTCGCGGTTCGTGGGTTCGAGCCCCGCGTCGGGCTCTGTGCTGACTGCCAGCTCAGAGCCTGGAGCCTGTTTCAGTCTGTGACTCCCTCTCTCTCTGACCCTCCCCTGCTCATGCTGTCTCTCTCTCTCTCTCCTAGAAATAAATAAAACATTAAAAAAAAAAAAACTAATGTAAGTTATATTAATCATCACAAACATTTACTGAACGAACGTATTATTGAACACATAGTTTGTCAGCAACCAAGGATGTAGAGAGATATGGCAAGGAACTTACTATTCATTTATGTGTTTGCCACATAAGGTTGGCAATATGCTGATTAAATTCCAGGTTCATAAAATTTCCTAGACTTGAGCAGTCTTGCTCTGAGATCCAGGATCATTCTTATGTTTTAAAAATACATAACTTTGTGATTTTTTTGGTAATAATTCTGAAATAAGAATTTTGGGGGGTACCTTGATGGCTCAGTTGGTTAAGTGTCTAACTCTTGATTTTGGCTCAGGTCATGATTTCACGGTTTATGGGATCAAGCCCTGCGTTGGGCTCTGTGCTGACGGCTGGGAGCCTGGAGCCTGCTTCGGATTCTGTGTCTCCCTCTCTCTCTGACCCTCTTTTGCTCACATTCTCTCTGTCTCTCTCTCTCTCTCTCAAAAATAAACATTAAAAAAAAAAAAGAAAAAGAATACATACAATTCCTGACCTCTGGGATCTCACAATTTTTAAGGGAAATGGACACGTAAGTCAGTAACAAGATCAGTATTGACATGTTCAAAATGTTTTGAGAACACTGAGGAAGAAAAATACTGCCAGAGGGGAACGGGGAAGCTTTCATAGATAAGGTGAAGATCTAATTTACCATATAAACTGAGACTCTATCAAAGGGAAAAGGGATGCTTTTTATCCCCATGAGGGGACCAGAGGTATAACTGAGAGTGTTCCATGCAAACTAGTATACACTGTCACCCAGTGCATAAAAGATACGTCTTTAGGGGGAGCAGCCAGCGCTTGATTTCAGATATGATCTTGTGGTTCCCGGGGTGGGGCTCCCCCTGGCGCTCTGCTCTGACAGCATGGAGTCCGCTTGGGATTCGCGCTCGCTCGCGCGCTCTCTCTCTCTCTCTCTCTCTGCCCCTCCCTTGCTTTCATGCTTTCTCTCTCTCTTTCTCTCAAAATAAATATACTTGAAAAAAATGTCTTTGTATAGTGTTAAAGAGTCGGAAGATTTACTAAGTAAAGAAAATATCACACAGTTGTGAGAGAATAATTAGGGACAGGAGTGGCAGCAAGTAAGTTTGCAAAGGTAAGTGGGGACCAGATGGTGTAGAGACCTATGTACTGTTATTGGAGGTAATGAGAAGGCTTTCTCATATTAAGGCTGGGATAGGAAGATTAGGCTTTTTTTTTTTTTTTTTTTTTTTTTTTTTTT
>NW_024081416.1:418325-422067 GCF_003009895.1 Hyaena hyaena | reverse complement strand
TTTTTTTTTTTTTTTTTTTTTTTTTTTTTTTTTTTTGAGATCACTTTGACAGGCTGTGTGGAAGATGAATGGGGTGGGGGCAGGGGCACCTTAGATCCTGAGACCACAAGATCATTATTTAAAGTGTTTGCTGTCGATTAGGAGAGAAAAGATGATATTCTCAACTGAAGAGTGGCAGGAAAGTTGGAAAGAATGGAGAGACTCCAGAGAGACTCAGATTTTGAGAGAGATTGAGACTTCTGGGGGGAAAGTCACTCTGCTTCCAGGACACCTGCTCCTGCCTTTCTTCTTGCCTCAGACCACTCCCCATCTTCTTTGCTCCGTGTTCTATAAATGTTGGACTCTTCTCTGTTTGCTCTCACTTTTTGTAAATGATTTTGTGTATCCCCGTGACTTCACACTCGTCTGTATGCTTCGGGCTCCTGAACTCATGGCCTCGCCATACACATCTCCTCTTAGCTATAGCTTGTGTCTCACAGGTTTTTCAGACTTAATGTCTTAGAGCCACACTTTTCATTGTTCACTCTAAACATAGCAGTATTCACCATTTTCATCAGGGCATCATCTTTCTCTCAGTGTACAGACAAACGACCCGGAGTCATCCTTGACCGTCTTTTCTCACGGTTCACACCCAGTACGTCAGTATTTCTCTTGGCCCTTCTTACAAGGTGAGTATCCTAACTGATACCCTTGATTCAAGGCCATACCTGCTTTGGTCCCTCGTTTACCTCTCCTACCTCATTTCCTACCTTACTCTCCCTCTGGGATATGGCATTTCAGCTTTGCTTTTTTATTTATTTATTTTTTAAAAATACTGTTTCTTGCACATATTAAGCACCTGTCTCAAGCAGCAATAATTTCCTCTATTTGCTACATTCTTTCTCAGATACATGCAGACCTCACTTCATTCAGGACTTAGCTCAGATATTCTCTCTTTAGAGATTTCAGCCCATGTATTTCCTTATGCATATTTTTTTCTAAACCCCACACTATACTTTAAGAATAGTTTTGGGGCGCTTGGGTGGCTCGGTCAGTTGGACATCCGACTTTGGCCCAGGTCATGATCTCGCGATTTGTGAGGTCGAGTCCTGCATCGGGCTCTGTGCGGACAGCCTGGAGCCTGCTTCAGATTCTGTGTTTCTCTCTCTCTCTGCCCCTCCCCCTCTCATGCTCGCATGCTGTGTCTCTCTCTCAAAAATAAATAAAAACACTAAAAAAAAAAAGAATAGTGTCCCCTTCCCACTCCCTCATCTAACACCCTCTAACCCCTTTTGATTCTTAACCTTTTTTAAAGGTACTTACCACTGCTTTATGTATGTTATTTATGTTTTCTCTTTCCCACTAGAATGTTAAACCCTGAAGGATAGAGACTGTTTAACATTGTATCCTCAGTGCCTATAATAATGCTAATAATGGGTAATAGGCATTTCACAAATATTGTGTTTCATAGAATCTAAGGAGTGTCCGTGCTCTGTCCAGACACACTCCTCTCCCAGTACCTCCACCTTTTCACCAACCTGGAAGCTTCTTTTTTCTTTTTTCTTTTTTTTTTAATAGTTTGTTCATTTTTGAGACCAAGACCGAACATGAGCGGGGGAGGGACAGAGAGAGAGAGACACATAATCTGAAACAGGCTCCAGGCTCTGAGCTGACAGCACAGAGCCCGATGCAGGACTCAAATCCACAGACCACAAGATCATGACCTGAGCTGAAGTCGGACGCTTACCCAACTGAGCCACCCAGGCACCCCGAACCTGGAAGCTTCTGAACCCCGTATTTTTTGGATTTTTATGGAGCTTTCCTCACATAGACATGGTGTATCATTAAATCTGTTTCCAGCCCCTCTCTGGAGGATGGGGATGGGGAGTGAAAATTTCGAGCTTCTAATCAGGGGTTGGTCTTTGTGGTGACCAGTCCCCACCTGGAAGTCTTCCAGGTGCCCAGCCAGAGTCAACTCATTAGAACAAAAGATGCTCCCAGTGTTCTTATCACTTAGGAAATTAGGAGCTCTGTGCCAGGAACGGGGGGGCCAGAGACCAACACACACATTTTCTGTTGTCTCCACAAGCCCAGCACTAACTTCCGCCAGAGCTCAAGAGGGCTGTGTGTGCCCTTCACTGTGATGCTGCTACTCGGTCGGGGGCACTGTCCGTGTTCTTGTGCCACGGACTTTCCTGTTCTCTGTGGTCAAGTTAAAGTCCTCCTTTTGAAAAAGGAGTATGTTCTGTTCTGCCTGCTCTCTTTTTTTTCAGTTAAAACAATCTAAAAGTTTTCAACTTTTAAGAAAATTAAAAATGTGTAAATATACATATAACTATACATAACAGTGAATAGCTTGTGTAACTGCTATCTTCAGTTAACAATATGCATTTTGTGGGGCGCCTGGGTGGCTTAGTCGGTTCAGCGTCCGTCCGACTTTCGCTTAGGTCGTGATCTCGCGGTTCGTGGGTTCGGGCCCTGCGTCAGGCTCTGTGCTGACTGCCGGCTCAGAGCCTGGAGCCTGTTTCAGTCTGTGACTCCCTCTCTGACCCTTCCCTGCTCACGCTGTCTCTCTCTCTCTCCTAGAAATAAATTAAAAAACCTTAAAAAAATTAAAAAAAAAAACACAATATGCATTTCGTTATATTTGTTTCATGATATGTAGCATATGCATATTTTTTCTAAACCATTTTAAAGTAAATAATTTACTTCTAAACACTTAAGCTTTGCTGTATTAGGGAGAATAATGCCCCATCTCCCAAGATACCCACATCCTAATTGCTAGAACCTATGAATATGTTCCATTTTCCTGGCAAAGCAAAATGAAGACAACAGATTGAATTAAGGTTGCTAATCAGCTGACCTTAAAATATGGGTGTTACTCTGGATTATCCAGGTGGACCCAGTGTAATCACCAGGGTCCTTTAAATAGAAAAACGCAAAAGAGAGTCAGAAAGCTGGCAGCTTGAAGAGTAGGGGCCCGACGCTGGCAGCTTTAAAGGTGGAGAAACGGCCGTGAGCCGAGGAGGGCAGGCAGTGTCTACATGGAGATGGCAAGAAAGTGGATTTTCCTTTAGAGGTTCCAGCAGAAATGTAGAAGATCTACTTACTGATGCCCTGGATTTAGCCCAGCGAGATCCATGTCAAACTTCTGACCTCCAGGCTACACGATAATAAATTGGATTGTTTAAGCCACTTTGTGATAGTTTATTACACACAGCCATAGAAAACTTAGACAGTTGCTTCTTCAAAAAACAAGAGGGGCGCCTGGGGGGCTCAGTTGGTTAAGCATCTGACTTTGGCTCAGGTCATGATCTCACGGCTCATGAGTTCGAGCCCCGCGTTGGGCTTTGTCCTGACAGCTCAGAGCCTGGAGCCTGTTTCAGATTCTGTGTCTCCCTCTCTCTCTGACCCTCCCCTGCTCATGCTGTCTCTATCTCTGTCTCAAAAATAAATAAAACATTAAATTAAAAAAACAAAACAATTTCCTGTTCAACCACAGTCTTTTTTTAAACATCAACTTTAGAAGACACCAGTCTCCTCTATTTGAAACATGTCCTACATTTTAGATTTGCTGTATTTCCATATGGTATTTAGCTTGCTTACTTATTTTCTGTTTTTCCTGTAAAATGTACTTAACTGTAAAGGTTATATGCTCTTGACAAAAATACTTCATGGGAGATGATTTATACTTCATACTGCATCATATCAGGGAGCATATCATATCTGATAGTCTCACTTTTTACACTGCCTTTTTTTTTTT